>NC_133802.1:34867674-34948467 GCF_043250625.1 Sebastes fasciatus | reverse complement strand
CCCTCTCCTCTTCTCTCTCCTCTTCTCTCTCCTCTCTCATCTCCTCTCTCCTCTTCCCTCTCCTCTTCTCTCTCCTCTTCTCTCTCCTCTTCCCTCTCCTCTCCTCTTTCCTCTCCTCTCTCATCTCCTCTCTCCTCTTCCCTCTCCTCTTCTCTCTCCTCTTCTCTCTCCTCTCTCATCTCCTCTCTCCTCTTCCCTCTCCTCTTCTCTCTCCTCTCTCCTCTCCTCTCTCCTCTTCCCTCTCCTCTCCTCTTTCCTCTTCCCTCTCCTCTCTCATCTCCTCTCTCCTCTTCCCTCTCCTCTTCTCTCTCCTCTTCTCTCTCCTCTCTCATCTCCTCTTCTCTCTCCTCTTCTCTCTCCTCTTCCCTCTCCTCTCCTCTTTCCTCTCCTCTCTCATCTCCTCTCTCCTCTTCCCTCTCCTCTTCTCTCTCCTCTTCTCTCTCCTCTTCTCTCTCCTCTTCTCTCTCCTCTTTCCTCTCCTCTCTCATCTCCTCTCTCCTCTTCCCTCTCCTCTTCTCTCTCCTCTTCCCTCTCCTCTTCTCTCTCCTCTTCTCTCTCCTCTTCCCTCTCCTCTCCTCTTTCCTCTCCTCTCTCATCTCCTCTCTCCTCTTCCCTCTCCTCTTCTCTCTCCTCTTCTCTCTCCTCTCTCATCTCCTCTCTCCTCTTCTCTCTCCTCTTCTCTCTCCTCTCTCATCTCCTCTCTCCTCTTCCCTCTCCTCTTCTCTCTCCTCTTCTCTCTCCTCTTCCCTCTCCTCTCCTCTTTCCTCTCCTCTCTCATCTCCTCTCTCCTCTTCCCTCTCCTCTCCTCTTTCCTCTTCCCTCTCCTCTCTCATCTCCTCTCTCCTCTTCCCTCTCCTCTTCTCTCTCCTCTTCTCTCTCCTCTCTCATCTCCTCTCTCCTCTTCCCTCTCCTCTTCTCTCTCCTCTTCTCTCTCCTCTTCCCTCTCCTCTCCTCTTTCCTCTCCTCTCTCATCTCCTCTCTCCTCTTCCCTCTCCTCTTCTCTCTCCTCTTCTCTCTCCTCTCTCATCTCCTCTCTCCTCTTCCCTCTCCTCTTCTCTCTCCTCTCCTCTCTCCTCTCCTCTCTCCTCTTCCCTCTCCTCTTCTCTCTCCTCTTCCCTCTCCTCTTCTCTCTCCTCTCCTCTCTCCTCTCCTCTCTCCTCTTCCCTCTCCTCTTCTCTTTCCTCTTCCCTCTCCTCCCCTCTCTCCTCTTCTCTCTCCTCTCCTCTCTCTTCTCTCTCCCCTCTTCCCTCTCCTCTTCCCTCGCCACTTCCTGCTGCTCTGTAGCCGCTCTATGAGCCTCACTGGCCGGCTGGCGGGCGAGCTACGCCCGCGGGCGATTGTGGAGCTTCTCAATTCCAAAAGGCAGATAACCACAGGTTCCTGTTAATGTTATAATGGACATCTGTGTTGTGATATTTAACACAAAGAAATAAAACCCCTCGTCTACAGACCGGTCTCTAGAGAGCTCCAGCAGCTCGTAGCGGTCTCTGAGCGTGACCGCCCGGCTGGAGAGGCAGCGACCCCGGCAGGCGCTATAGCTAGCCGTCACGGCAGTTTGTGGAGCTTCTCAACTCTGAAAACGTCGGAGCAAATATTCCACTCACCGTCTAATATCATAAAACTGTCAATATTCTAAATCTACACAGGTGATTTCTCTCCTCAAACACATTCACAAGTGAATTTAGTGATGAAATAGATACGAAAAATGTAAAAAAGCGAGCCATTCTTGGCTGCTGTTGTTGTTGTTGTAACCACAGCCTGTAGCGGTCCAACGCTTTGCATTGTGGGATACAGTAGGCGACGTAGACTGGTCCGATGCAGACTGGAGATTTTGTTTATGTTGTTGGTGGAGGGTAGAAATACAGCAGCAAGCTTTGGGAACATTTCGTAAGCGTGGTTTCGTATCAAGCAGAGGGGATTTACAAAGGTTCACAGTATTATTAACCCTCTGAGATCCACAATGGAGCAGTTCTAGTCTCTTTTAGGGGAACCCAGGGGGTCTTTAGGGGGAGATAGCAGGTCAACAGTAGATGTCACATAGAAGTGGTGTACATCATCTGAAAGCTGGAACCTGAAGATTAATTTGAATTAAAAAAATATGAATTAATTAATTAATTAATTATTTAAAAATAAATTGTAAAAGTGTATAAGAGTTCAGAACATGATGATAGAAGTATATGATGGTCATCTTCATGCTTTATTATGTCTCATAAGTTGTTACAGCAATGTTTGGGGTTGATTCCATTTGTTCCACAAATTTGGTGCGAAATTTAACAATTTTTTACCACTGGAGAATTCATAAAAATTATGAATAATCCCTTCAATATACCACATTAAGACACCAAGACCTTGAGGACCACCAGAGAAAAAGACATGCTGTGATTTGGGATCAAAAACTTTTGACATTTTGGAGATTTCTGCAAGAATTGCATCCATCCTCTGAATGCTCTAGGTCTCTAGTTTGATCCATCCATCCTCTGAATGCTCTAGGTCTCTAGTTTGATCCATCCATCCTCTGAATGCTCTAGGTCTCTAGTCTGATTCATCCATCCTCTGAATGCTCTAGGTCTCTAGTCTGATCCATCCATCCTCTGAATGCTCTAGGTCTCTAGTTTGATCCATCCATCCTCTGAATGCTCTAGGTCTCTAGTTTGATCCATCCATCCTCTGAATGCTCTAGGTCTCTAGTTTGATCCATCCATCCTCTGAATGCTCTAGGTCTCTAGTCTGATTCATCCATCCTCTGAATGCTCTAGGTCTCTAGTCTGATCCATCCATCCTCTGAATGCTCTAGGTCTCTAGTTTGATCCATCCATCCTCTGAATGCTCTAGGTCTCTAGTTTGATCCATCCATCCTCTGAATGCTCTAGGTCTCTAGTTTGATCCATCCATCCTCTGAATGCTCTAGGTCTCTAGTCTGATCCATCCATCCTCTGAATGCTCTAGGTCTCTAGTCTGATTCATCCATCCTCTGAATGCTCTAGGTCTCTAGTCTGATCCATCCATCCTCTGAATGCTCTAGGTCTCTAGTTTGATCCATCCATCCTCTGAATGCTCTAGGTCTCTAGTCTGATCCATCCATCCTCTGAATGCTCTAGGTCTCTAGTCTGATCCATCCATCCTCTGAATGCTCTAGGTCTCTAGTCTGATTCATCCATCCTCTGAATGCTCTAGGTCTCTAGTTTGATCCATCCATCCTCTGAATGCTCTAGGTCTCTAGTTTGATCCATCCTCTGAATGCTCTAGGTCTCTAGTTTGATCCATCCATCCTCTGAATGCTCTAGGTCTCTAGTTTGATCCATCCATCCTCTGAATGGTCTAGGTCTCTAGTCTGATCCATCCATCCTCTGAATGCTCTAGGTCTCTAGTTTGATCCATCCATCCTCTGAATGCTCTAGGTCTCTAGTCTGATCCATCCATCCTCTGAATGCTCTAGGTCTCTAGTTTGATCCATCCATCCTCTGAATGCTCTAGGTCTCTAGTTTGATCCATCCATCCTCTGAATGCTCTAGGTCTCTAGTTTGATCCATCCATCCTCTGAATGCTCTAGGTCTCTAGTTTGATCCATCCATCCTCTGAATGCTCTAGGTCTCTAGTCTGATCCATCCATCCTCTGAATGCTCTAGGTCTCTAGTCTGATTCATCCATCCTCTGAATGCTCTAGGTCTCTAGTCTGATCCATCCATCCTCTGAATGCTCTAGGTCTCTAGTTTGATCCATCCATCCTCTGAATGCTCTAGGTCTCTAGTCTGATCCATCCATCCTCTGAATGCTCTAGGTCTCTAGTCTGATCCATCCATCCTCTGAATGCTCTAGGTCTCTAGTCTGATTCATCCATCCTCTGAATGCTCTAGGTCTCTAGTTTGATCCATCCATCCTCTGAATGCTCTAGGTCTCTAGTTTGATCCATCCTCTGAATGCTCTAGGTCTCTAGTTTGATCCATCCATCCTCTGAATGCTCTAGGTCTCTAGTTTGATCCATCCATCCTCTGAATGGTCTAGGTCTCTAGTCTGATCCATCCATCCTCTGAATGCTCTAGGTCTCTAGTTTGATCCATCCATCCTCTGAATGCTCTAGGTCTCTAGTCTGATCCATCCATCCTCTGAATGCTCTAGGTCTCTAGTTTGATCCATCCATCCTCTGAATGCTCTAGGTCTCTAGTTTGATCCATCCATCCTCTGAATGCTCTAGGTCTCTAGTTTGATCCATCCATCCTCTGAATGCTCTAGGTCTCTAGTTTGATCCATCCATCCTCTGAATGCTCTAGGTCTCTAGTTTGATCCATCCATCCTCTGAATGCTCTAGGTCTCTCTAACTCTATAAATAAACCTACTAGAGCCTCTGAAAGACAGTAAAGTTTAACCACTCACACCCAAACGCGTCTCGTTCTGTCTCTGGGCTTCCTCCATCACCCTCTCCCTCATATCTCACCTGAAAGAACGTATCCAATGTCGTCTTTCTCGCTGCATCGGATGAGGAAGGATCCGTTGTCATTTCCTTGTCCCAGCAGGTGGCTTTGGGCCTCAAAGCGGTTCATTGTCCCAAAGAACCATCTGGATCAAGACAGAAAGACATAAATGAAAGTAATTATTAGGAAATGGTTGCATGGTTTCAAGCTTTAACTCTGTGATATTCAAAATAATGATCTGAGATATTGTGTAATAGAGGAGGATATATTCTGAAATCATTTTTGGAATCAACACAGGAAGGCGTATAAATAGCGTGACATCACAAGGACACTCCGCGTATCATGAGAACACATTTTTTGTCTTTTCGTGTGTCATTTTTACGCCACGCAACAAAACTATGGTCACGGCCGCAACAAAACCACTTAGTTAGGTTCAGGAAAAACATCCTGGTTCGCCAATAATATAATTAAAAACCAGCAACCCTCTAATGAGTTTCAGCCCTCCAGCAGCTGTTGCAGCGTGTGGGAATAACCTCACATTACACACTTCCCATTCTGTTGAAGCAATAAACAGAGAGAGGAGAGACAAAACAAGAAGTGGTGAGGCTGACTGCCGGAGTGTTTGCATCACTGCTAAGAGACACACCGACACGGGACTGACATTATGAGAACTGGAACTGACATTTCTCTCAGTGTTACATACAACAGAGAGTTGAGGGGTGAATGTGACGCAGAAAAGTGTGTCCTGTTTGCCATGATATGAAGTCACGGCTGTATGAATGTTCATTTTGAAGATTCTTTTTACTAAGTAAGTTGTGATCGATTTATTATTTTAATATCAAATCAAAATTCTGTTAATTTTGAAGATTGTTTACCAAGTTATTGGTGTACAATTTATTATTTTAATAATAAATATAAATTATGTCAATTTTGAATATTTTTTTCCAAGTTGCTGGTGTGTGATTTATTATTTTAATAATAAATAAAAATTCTGTTAATTTTGAATATTTTTTTACCACATTACTGGTGTACCATTTTTAAAAAAATTATAAATATAAATTCTGTTAATTTTGAAGATCGTTTACCAAGTTACTGGTGTACAATTTATTATTTTAATAATAAATATAAATTCTGTTACAGTATTTTTTGTAATCACAATCGTAATTATCTGTATTTAAGCTTTTCTTGATCATTTTTAAAGATAATTATTCTGTTTTTTAGAGGTTTATGACTCTATTTTAACAATTAATTTATGTTAGAAGAAAAGGATTTCTAAAAATATTTCTTGTAAAAATACAGATTTTTTTTTGCAAAACTTCTGAGTTAATGTGAATTTGGGCTTTTGCAACGTAAAATTACATGTTTCATTTGTGATTTATATGTAAATGGTCTTAGATTTACGGTGTATGACTATTCTAACAATAAATATATGTTAAAAGTAAAATATTTCTTGTAAAATTACAGTAATAAAGGCTAATTATATAAAGATAATTTTTGTTAATTAATGGACAGTATTTACATAGAAACATTTCCACCATCCTCCACTGGTTTGATTCTCTTTAAATGGGTCACTAACTCAGTAAATCACAGAGAGAAGCTGAAGTGATTGGAAATGAGCCAGAGGAATACTTTACATGTTACCAGATACTTTGATATTACTTAGAACAACACCACTCACGGTTGCATCCTCAGAGACTCGGCCCGGTCCAGGTAGTTCTTGGGAACGATCCCGGTGTCCAGCACGCACCCGTTCTTATCGATCTTCCTCGCGGTCCACCAGTCTCCGGTTCGGCTGATGACGCTGAACAGATCTCCCTCCAGGAACGACAGCTCGTCGGCGTGGCGGGACTCGAACGGCCACAGAGCCGTGTAGATGGACCCGCTCTCCGGGGCTCGGTCCTGGAGCCCCGGGCTCGGTGGTGTCTCCTCTTCCTCACCTCCTCCTCCTTCTGCTGCAGGAGGCTTCTTCTCACCTGTAATTCTCTGCCATAGTGCGACCAGACATGGGCACTTGTTGCGCAGACACTCACCCATAGATCACCATGAATGACCCCCTAGCTGGAGCCTTCCTCCTCCTCTTCCTCCTCTGCCTCAGAGAGCGTCACAGCGCGTCAGCCGGATACACCTGTTGGACAGGTATCCTCAGAGAGAGCGAGAGAGACTCACTGTTACTGCTCTTACTGCTCTCACAGCACTGACAGATACTTCCTGATGCCAGCCGATGATAGAAGACACGAGAACCAAGAACCCGCCTCTCTGACAGATGATGCGTCATCAACCTCACTATAACCTGACTGCAGGTTGTTATTAATGGGCTAGACCAGAGGTCAGGGGTCAGAGGTCAGCAGTTCTTCAGCTCCTCTCCAGAGGCTCCCTGTGGATTTATGAACATGGAAATGAATAACTGTTTTTTTTACATTTTCATTGTTATTGATCATTGTTGTAGGTCTACGGTACGACAGTACGACGGAGTATTAGGGCCACATTGAGGAAAAAAAATAAATCTGAGATTTCGAGAATAAATAATATAATAATAATAATAATATTATAAAGTAGTAATTTTGCGTGTTATTTTTTTTTTTTCTCGTAAAGTTATGACTTTATTCATTCCCAACTCATAAACACGGTAAACACCACCCCATTTGAAGGAAACAATGGTGACAGTTTTATAAAAATATATATTTTTTAATCATATTTGCTCTATTCCTACCCACTGCAGCTTTAACCTGATTTATAAAGGTTTTAATAAATGATTTATAAACTCATTAGATGTAACTAATAACTATTTTTATAAGGATGGTGGAGTCCGTTGCTAGCGAGCTCACAGCTAACGTACAGTTAGTACGTCGTCTGTTTGGGGCGAAGAAACACAAGAAACGGTCCGGCGGTCAGATTTGTGGAAAGTTGCTTTGCTTTCTGTCTGAGCACCTTTTATACGGAGCCACAGATGCTCCGTGAGGCAGAACTTCCAGGTGAAGTGAAGTCATTACTGGCATAGTTTGACCCTGTGTGTGTCTTAACTGTGATTATATCTGTGAGTCACCAGTGGAACCAGATATTTATGGCACGAGAAGCCAGCAGATACAGTATCTTTATCTTATCTTCACAGCAGCTCCTTCCAGTCAGGAAGTTCCTTTCTGTGTGAGTTCAGACAAGGTGTCGTATAAAGGAGGGAGATACGGTACGACACCGTCAGTCACCTGTTCAACAGAGAAGTCCAATAATACTTCTGTTGTTCCCCTGAAAGCTAACGTTTCTGAATTCACTCTGTGTGTCTGTATCAGTGTCTGTATACTCACAGTGTACACAGTATTTAGTGTTATAATCCGTCCTACTTGGTCGGGTTGAGAACAATGCCAGTAAAAGGGCGGAACTAAAACCACAAAGACATTCTTAGAATACGCAGCACGCCTCATTTATTATGCATGCTTTTACTCTTCATTTAGATAGATAGATAGAAAGATAGTAACTTTATTAATCCCGAGGGAAATTCAAAAACATGTTAGTAAAAAGGCAGTAAAAAAGTTAGTAGTGCAAAGAACAAAAAAATATACCAGATATAAAAATACAAGATGAAGAAGAAAACTGTTAAAAGTGAATATAGTGCAGAGAGACTGTTAAAAGTGGGTATAGTGCATTATTATCTGTCCTGCAGACCGTCCTCCTTTGTCCCCCCCCTCCCTAGAGAGGTGTTGTACAGTTTGATGGCTCGGGGGACAAAGGATTTCCTGAGTCAGTCTGTGGAGCACTTGGGGAGCAGCAGCCTGCCGCTGAACGAGCTCCTCTTCTTGATCAGATTCACACTTTACTTTTGACTTCTGCTGCCAAGACCTCCAAACAGGCAGGACGATCAATTATTAGCACTCACCGTGGAAACATCCTTCGTCAGTGGCCCTGAGTTTTGGGGCTAATACGTTTCATTTCAGCATTAACACTTCCAGTACATTCAAATGTGTGTTAGTGTATTCAGGCTAAACTCTACATCAAGTTCTACTTTCATCCCACATTCATTTGTCCTTCTTCCTGGATTTCTTTGCATGCACACGACAAAGACAGACACATTTTAAAACAATACTTAAAATATTTTATTCTTTGCACTACTGGTGTTCGGTACCTGATGGCACTCAGCCTAAAACATACAACGCAATCTTGTGATTTGGTGATTATGGCTACAGTTCCCTGAACTTGGCTTTGTCTGCTGTATATTGTCATGCATAAAAGACAAAAGTTGCATTGTTCTCAAATTGCATTGCATTGCAACATTGCTGTACAATTTTCTGGTGCAGAAATCCCACTCCCACCCCCCCATCCCTCAAAAACAGCCTTCAGGTTATGGCTGATTCACTGATTCACTGATTCATTGATTCACTGATTCACTGTGCAGGCTCATCTGTGTAGTTCTTTACAGTAGGTTGAAGTGTAGTGTGTGGACGGTCTGTGGTGTAAACATAGGCACTCTAGTTGTAACTGGCCACATTACTGTGAGCCTCTAAAAGAGGTTTAATAGCTTAAAGCCTCTACACATGGCCCGCTGGCCCGCTGGCTTCTCAAGCACTGGGTCAGCCCCCCCCACCCCCCAAACAAATTGATCACAGGAGGATAAAAACAAATCCCGTACTACTCTAGAGAACTGCTCTATTAGATATGTAACATGTTGCCAAAATGCCAACACCTTCTGAAACTCCTGTAACAGAAGATAGGCTGAATAAAATACTTTAATGCTCGTGGTTAATAAGAAGACTAACAGACTACAGCCACGCTAGAGGCGCCGCAACGCCACAAAGAAACCGCTGAATGGATGAAAAACACAGAGAAACGTTTGACTTTACCTCTAATAAGGGCTGCTCCATTATGGTTCAAATGATAATCACGATTATTTTCATCAATATTTATATCACGATTATTCACTGATTTTAGGGACAAAATATATTTATTGCACTTTCACATTTATAAATAAACAGAGCGCTGCTTTCTCTTCCATGTTGGGCTACATTCCTGCTAATCTACAGTAATATTTGCATCAAAATAAAGTTGTACTAAACCTTTTGGGCTTGGGAGTTGTCCGTGTTTTCGTCTTTAACTCTTTCACGGTGCGTTCTCAGTTCATCAAAGTTAATTATAAAATTTTTGGTCGCCTAAAAATGTCAGCGTTCGGTTGTACTTTGCTCTGCCCTCTGATGTCACTTCTGGTTGCAAAAAAAAAACAAAAAACGCTGAATTCGAGGCTTCAAAACGGGCATCACAGCTCCCCAAAAGTGAAGCCGAAATGCAGCGCGCATTTTAAACGTCAACGTGGTAGTCCATCACGTTCATTTAACCGTGGGAAGCCAAAACCGTGATCTCCATTAATATTCCATTAACTGTGCAGCCCTTCCTCTAACGGGGTATAAAAGGTTGACTTTGTCCTGAGCCATCACACAAATCAAACGGGACGAATGATAGATCTGTGACCTTTTCAGGACATCTCACAGGAGAGAGCTCGTCAGCCTCAGCTGTACTTTAGTCTTTGAGCTCAATCCTGACGTGCTTAATGCGCTAATTAATGATTGGCAATGTTTGTTTTTGTGTATCGTCCAATGCGGCGTCTATGTATATATGTCTATGAGCAGGCTCAGATGACAAAAACAGTTCAGATACGTTTCACTTTCAGCTCAGTTCAACGTCGGAAAATATTAAAAATACAGCGTACTCTTAAACAGATGTTGATTTCTTTTAGGTGGCTAAAATCTGTTTTTCTGCCGTCCACAGTACTGTATTGCTTTGCTCCGGTGCTCATGTCGGCCGTCATCTACTGTTAGTAATACACCTACTATGGATCAGTACCTCAAACTACTCCACTTCAAAACACCCGAACCATCCCTTTAAACTCGTGTTAACCACAGACTTTATTTCAGGATTAGGGTCACCCTGGGTGAACTGAGGACTCAGTTGTCTGTTGTCCTCAGACTCTGCAGCTGGCGCACCGCTGCATACAACGCACTGATCTTGTCGGTTAACGGTGAATAATCGGTTAACGAGGGTCGGTTATCGGTTAATAAAAGTTTAATAACTTATATCCGTGTTTTAGGACTCATTCCTGCAGCACTTTATTGCCCAATATTTTTGGGAAATACACCACTACCCTTCATTTCTTAGGTGAAAAGCTGAATACCATTACATTTGGAGTCTATCTTTCTCGCATGACATATGAACAATGACGGAGTTAAGATAACTTTAAACTATCCTTTAATCTGAAAGTCCAGCTGAAGCTGATGGGAGTTTGGTCAATAGTTGATAATAATAAGATAGAAGTGTTGGATAAAAGAGGAGATTGTGATTGGATGAAAAGTCTTGTGATCACCTACGTTGTTAGATTCATCCTTTGGGGAACTTGATGCTCTTTACCAAATATCACGGCAATCAGTTTGATCTGTGTCGAGACATTTCCCCAACATGTGTAGCAGCGGGCCGCTAGCGTGGCTAAAAACCCAGCAAGCTCTTAATTATTGCACATAACCTTGATTTTTAGCACTGGCTCTGCAGACAGGTGACCTGTGGCTCTGCAGTCAACAGACAGGTGACCTGTGGCTCTGCAGTCAACAGACAGGTGACCTGTGATTTCATAACATTTCAAAGTGTGCATCCACAGACATGGCACATACAGAGGTAATAAAATATTATTTATAAAACACAAAAAGGGTATAAAATTAAAAACCATTGGTTCTGTGAATGTGCTGAGGGTTTCAGTGTATTTACACACCGTTCTCAGGCTACTTTCACTCCTTCATTTGTCCGCTTCGCTGTAGCCTAAGAAACAAAGTATTCCTCCTTGTTCTTCTTTGATTTGGCGAGCGTCTTCTCCATCATTCACTCCTGACGCTCTCCTCCCTCTGTCCTTTCACACCTTGGTGTTTTTAAAGTATATATATACCCTGTTGTGGAAGTGGGGGTTGCATGGGGGAGGAGAATATTCCTTGCTATTTCTCATCCCCCCTTTCCTTCCATATCTGCAGTCCATCCTGCCATTGATTGTTGCAGACGATCTGCTTCTCCTATACCTCGATAGTCTTGAAATATATCCTGGCGTATATGGTGTCCAGCTGGCTGTGCAAGGCGTGGAAGGACGGTCTCTTGGAGGGCTCGGCAGCCCAGCAGTCCATCATGATGCGGTAGATGTTCTGAGGACAGCGGGTTGGACAGGGCAGCCGGAACCCCGACGACAGCAGATCCAACACCTCCTTGTTGCTTTTTCCTAAAAAGGGGCAGATAATAAAAGCATGAGAGTTTACTCGGGCTGACCGCTCTTAGTCCAGTAGTGGACTAATCTGACCGCTCTTAGTCCAGTAGTGGACTAATCTGACCGCTCTTAGTCCAGTAGTGGACTAATCTGACCGCTCTTAGTCCAGTAGTGGACTAATCTGACCGCTCTTAGTCCAGTAGTGGACTAATCTGACCGCTCTTAGTCCAGTAGTGGACTAATCTGACCGCTATTAGTCCAGTAGTGGACTAATCTGACCGCTCTTAGTCCAGTAGTGGACTAAGAGCGGTCAGATTAGTCCAGTAGTGGACTAATCTGACCGCTCTTAGTCCAGTAGTGGACTAAGAGCGGTCAGATTAGTCCAGTAGTGGACTAATCTGACCGCTATTAGTCCAGTAGTGGACTAATCTGACCGCTCTTAGTCCAGTAGTGGACTAATCTGACCGCTCTTAGTCCAGTAGTGGACTAATCTGACCGCTCTTAGTCCAGTAGTGGACTAATCTGACCGCTATTAGTCCAGTAGTGGACTAAGAGCGGTCAGATTAGTCCAGTAGTGGACTAATCTGACCGCTCTTAGTCCAGTAGTGGACTAATCGGTCGTTTTATTCTTAGTTGATTGAGATTTCTTTAAGGTTGGCCCACAACTAAAGATTTATCAAATCTTAACAGATGTAGCCACACGCGAGCGCGCATGAGACACCGACCCGCAATGTAATACGTGTAAGAAGTTACAAACAGTCCCTTTAAGGTCGGGAATCACTTTTACAATTAATTTTAAATAATTAATGAATAAATTAATTAGTTCATGTTTATGACTAGAAGCATCTCTGAGCTGCTTCTCAGATCAATCTTCAGGTTTCAGCTTGATGTACACCTCTTCTATGTGACTAGCTTTTTGGATAATAACAAACACCGGTGATTAAAACTGTATTCTTCAAATGACATTATTCTACTGTATCAACAAAAATGTTCTCAGTTTAAAGCACATACTAATCTGAGGAGGGTGTAACCACACAATGCACACCCAGCTGTGTGACTGTGTCACTGGGAGAGTGTTCATACTTCTAATACTTCTAATACTTCTAATACTTCTAATACTTCTCATACTTCTAATACTTCTAATACTTCTAATACTTCTAATACTTCTCATACTTCTAATACTTCTAATACTTCTAATACTTCTAATACTTCTAATACTTCTCATACTTGTCTCCACTCATTAATAAACAGGTTAACACACTATATCGCTGTAGTTCTCCATAAAAAGTAGAAATAGGTCAACATTGTACCTTCGTAAGGCATCTTGCCGCGTGACATCATCTCATACAGCAGCACCCCGAATGACCACACGTCTGACTTCACGGAGAACCGCTGGTAAATCGCCGCTTCGGGCGCCGTCCACCTCACTGGGATCTTTGTGTTTCGACTGGCTGTGTACACGCTGTCCTGTAGGGAGAGACGGTGAAGGGTTAACAGAATATATATATATATATATATATATATATATATATGAATCGATTTATAGATATATATATTAAATTAATATATATATATATAAAATTAATATATATATATTAAATTAATATATATCTATTAAATCAATATATATATATATTAAATTAATATATATATTAAATTATTATATATATATATATATATATATATATATATATATATATATATATATATATATATATATATACCGGTATCGGTGCATCCTAACAATAGAGGAGGACCAGCCTCCTCTGGAGGTAAAACAGGAACACTTATACATATTTAAAAAGAACAGGGATAAAGAATTAGCTTTATTCTAAAATAAGAACTGGTTCCCTGACGGATGATGCTGTGTTGACGTTCCATCTCTCTCTCTCTCTCTTACAGACACACACACACACCGCCGACCGTACCTTAATGATCCGAGCCAGTCCGAAGTCGGCCACCTTGCAGACCAGGTCCTCTCCCACCAGGACGTTCCTGGCAGCCAGGTCCCTGTGGACGATGTTCCTGTCCTCCAGGTAGGCCATGCCCTCCGCGATCTGACTGCCCATGTAGATCAGATGAGCTGATGTCAGCACCTGGCCTTCAGCAGCTGAAACACACACACACACACACACCAACACACACACACACACTGTCAGCTGAATCCACCTTTTCAGTTAGTAAATGATATGTACATTCTCTTTATTCTATTCTCTATTGATCCTGGCCCTGGTCTGTGGCGTTCATTGAGGGCCGGCAATCGATTCAAATATTGAATCGCTAATTAATCGCACATTATATATCTGTTCAAAATGTACCGTAAACAGTATTTAACACTCTTATCAACATGGGAGTGGACATAGCGCTGTGTGTCAAGTTCTTCTAGTCAGAAATCAGAAATAAACATGAATTAATTAATTCATTATTTGAAATAATTGTAAAAGTGTATAAGGGTTTAGGTCAGGGGTCTCCGACCTCTATCCCTCTGAGAGCCGATTTGACGAAATGAAAGTGGCCGAGAGCTCCTCATAGAGCCACCAGGTTGTACATCGTTTCTGTCTTACTTTAATAACATTGCAGTCACCGCAGTCATCACTTCTATTACAATCCTGCTATAGGTGAAGGTTTTTTTGTGTTTCATTAGGATGTGTGCCACTTTAAATGAAGCCTCTGCTGCAGCGTTGGCTTTCTTCTTCATCAGTTTGGTAAACAGAGACAGTCGTCTTTTAAGCGTTGTTTTCAGCTCCTTTACCTTCTCCGTTTGTAAACTGCTACCAGCCGGAAAGTCCCGTGAAACTTGCCGTGGACTTTGGTGAAGCGGCGCTCGGCGTTACATCTTTTACCGACAGACACGCTCGCACCGCAAATGAGACACACACACACACTTGTCATTCACATTTATGAAAAAAACTTTTATTCTTCATGAAAATAGTGTATTTTTTTGCCTTTTATTGGCCTGGCTATTTTCTGCGGTCATTGTCAAATCTGGTGCTTGCTAGTCTGCTAACATCTCCTGATGTTACTGCGTCACAGCAGCGTGTCTCGTTTAATTGTCGACCAATAGTAGTAGCTTGCGAGCTACTGCTATTGGTAGTTAGTGAGCTACTGGTAGCTTGCGAGCTACCTGCAGGTAAACAGGTTTAGCTGTCTTTACTGCAGCATCTAAAACATATCGTCCAATTTCCAGATTTTGAGTGAAGTCACTTTCCTCCCTCTGTTGTATGAGAGCGTTTCAGTGAAGTAGAGTATTTATATTTATATATATTTATATATTAATACGTATTAACCGTGAAGCCGATAAGTCCAGTCGTGACCTGCAGACACCGGCAGCATGAAGGATAAAAGCCTCCTCGTGGAAGGAGCCGTATCTAAGTGGAACCCTTCACTCTCTCTGCTCACGAAGACTCCGTGTGATTAAAGCCTTTTGTAAAACGTCAGAAGAATATTTCTCTGCTGAGCGGAGCTGCCAGATTATAATTCCATTTGCTTTGGATTTAAAGGGGGAGAGATTTAACCGCCACTCGGCCTAAATACGGCTTCAGAGGGCTTTCCAAAAAACACGTCTGAGGTGAGGGCTGAAAATACTCGAACCCAAGAAAAGAGCTTCCTGTTGTTAAACCTCTTACAATGCGTATTAAAGCAACAGTGGAGTCTCGTCCTTCAGGAAGCAGCCGCGTGGCGTTTAGAAACAGGAAATGAACACTTAGAGAGGAGGAACTGATCTAACATCAGATTCTGTCAAGGCGTTTTATGAAGCAGCCCTGTAGCTCGCTCTGTCGGCCGCTCTGTCGGTCGGCCGCTCTGTCGGTCGGTCGCTCTGTCGGTCGCTCTGTCGGCCGCTCTGTCGGCCGCTCTGTCGGCCGCTCTGTCGGTAGGCCACTCTGTCGGTCGGCCACTCTGTCGGTCGCTCTGTCGGTCGGCCACTCTGTCGGCCGGCCACTGTGTCGGCCGGCCGCTCTGTCGGCCGGCCGCTCTGTCGGTCGCTCTGTCGGTCGACAGCTCTGTCGGCCGCTTTGTCGGCGGCCGCTCTGTCGGCCGCTCTGTCGGCCGCTCTGTCGGCCGCTCTGCCGGTCGCTCTGTCAACGGCCGCTCTGTCGGTCAGTCTGTGTGATTCTCTTTTTTATTTAGATGAATAATATACACCAAACATTTTATTGTCTCTTATACATAAAAACATAAAAATTAATAATTCTAATACAAAATAAAATGACTGATTTCAAGATACTTTACATCAACCACATACTGTACGTATACAGTATTTATATATATAAATATATATAGAGAGAGAAAGAGATGCAATGATTAATCAATTAGCTGTCAATTATTAAATTAATCGTCAACTATTTTGATAATCAATTAATCAGTTTGAGAATTTTTTAAGAAAAAAAAAAAAGTCTAAGTTCTGATTGCAGCTCCTTAAATGTGAATATTTCATCGTAGCGGGCTCAGCTTTAAAGCTAGATTTAAGATACTCATATGAGCTTTCATATGGGCTGCAGTTTGCCATGTTATGATTGGAGCATATTGTTTTATGCTAAATGCAGTACCTGTGAAGGTTTCTGGACAATATCTGTCATTGTTTTGTGTTGTTAATTGATTTACAATAAATATATACATACATTTACATAAAGAAAGCATATTTGTCCACTCCCATGTTGATAAGAGGATTAAATACTTGAAAAATCTCCCTTTAAGGTTCATTTTGAACAGATAAACAAACATGCGATTAATTGTGATTCAACATTTTAGTCGATTGACGGACCTAATATAGACATGTGTCTGTGTGTGTGTGTGTTTCAGCACTCACAGGCGAGGTAGGACTTGAGGCTTCCTTTGCTCATGAGTTCGGTGACGATGTAGACCGGCTCTCCTCTGGAGCACATGGCCAACAGCTGGATCAGCTTCGGGTGATGGAGACTCTTCAACGCCTGGACCTCCTTCACAAACTCGTCCTGCTTCGTGTCCTCTGGAGGAGCACAAACACAGTTACTGGTGAATTTATACCTTATTGGATATTTATTGAACCACGTCTGTCTCTTCAAACTGTCCGTTTGGATCTACCATCTCCTCTCTCTTCATCTCATCTCATCTCATCTTCTTTCATCAACACTTTACAATTCCTGCAAAACATTTTTAACCCTCTGAGACCCGCGATCCCGACCAACTTTACTGTCTTAGAGTGAAGCTACAGATATCATATGAAACTAGAAAACCTGATGAATCCATCGGTACCAACCAGGTCATGCTAACTTGTCAGGAAGGAGGTTAAATAACGCTCCAAAGTTCGGCAAAATTTTGGCGAGGAAAAACTGGCATGTCCATTTTAAAGGGGTCCATTGACCTCTGACCTCCAGATATGTGAATGAAAATGGGTTCTATGGGTACCCATGAGTCTCCCCTTTACACACCAAAATCTCCTAATGTCAAAAAGTTTTTGATCCCAAATCACAGCATGTGTGTTCCTCAAGGTTTTGGTGTCTTAATGTGGTATTTTGGAGGGATTATTGATCATTTTGATCAATTCTCAAGTGGTAAAAAAAATGGTTAAATTTAGCACCAAATCTGAGTAACAAATGGAATCAACCCAACATCTACTGCAACAACTTATGAGACCTAATAGATCATGAAGATGACCATCATATACTTCTATCATAATGTTCTAAACCTTTATACACTTTCAACATTTATTTTAAATAATCAATTAATTCATGTTTATTTCTGATTTATTACTAGAACAACTTGACCCCCCTAAAGAAGACTAGAACTGGTCTATTGTGGCTCTCAGAGGGTTATTAAGTAACATGATCACATGGTTTCTACTCTTCACAGTATCTCCTTGCATTGGTACCTTGTTTCAGCGTCTTTATGGCCACCTTCTTGTTCTCCGTGGTCCACAGAGCCTCCCACACCTCTCCAAAGTGTCCCTCTCCCAGCTTCTTGTGGAGCCTGAACTCCTCTCGAGGTCTCTCCCAGGGCTCCATGTCGAACAGCTCCCGCTGCAAAGAGACCACAAGGTGTGAGTCCAGACAACAGTTTAAAGCAAGCGATGCAGACGATGCTGCAGAGAAACAGATGTGCAGCTCGGTTGTCTTCACACACTGACGGATTAGTGCATTGTAAAAATATAGTTTGATTCATCAGTTTTGAAATAACTCCCCACTCTGCACAATACGAGGCGCTGAGACACAGAACCGTGTGGAGATATGAGAGTTGGGTTAGTTCAACATGATTCCTGTTTGATCTGTAACATGAGAAGTTAAAGAGTTCCTGCCGGGCAAAGCAGGAAACCAGAGTTAGTTGTGATGGACCAGAGGAAGAGTTGATCCCAGTATGTCTTTGATTGCATTGAAGTCCCAGTGAGACGGAAGTTAGAGCGTCTTTAGCGTCTGTATTGTAGCTTCTGTTAAATCTTTAGCTTTGGATTGGACCGTATCATGATATGGAGCCTTCACACACGCTGCCGCTCTCGTCGCTAAAAATTACAGATTGATGGATGTCATGATATTGTAGGTGGAAATTGGTTGGTACCAGCTAGGGATGCACCGATACCACTTTATTCACACCGAGTACAAGTACTTACATTTGGGTACTCGCCGATACCGAGTTCCGATACGAGTACTTCTCTGTGTCTAAAGAGCCTCGTTAACAGCCAGCTGGAGGGTGTGAGCGACACACGGTAGGCTGGGGAGTCCCGCATACGAGGCGGTGCGCCGCCACCGGCTCTAGGTCGGCTTGGAAAGGCTCGGGGCGAAGGTGGCTCGCGGCCGCAGCTTTACAGCGGCCCACGTAAAAAGGTGCCAGGGGTCTGCGGCGATGTCTGTAACCCACCCGACCCGTCTTGCAACACGGACCAAGGAGTCTAACGTACGCGCAAGTCAGAGGGTGCAAGCAAAACCCCGTGGTACAATGAAAGTGAGGGCCGGTGCACGTCGGCTGAGGTGGGATCCGGCCCTGCGGGGTCAGGCGCACCACCGTAAAGTGTTATCGGTGCCGTTGTATTGGAGCCGTTTTGCGAGTACGAGCACATGAGAACAGTATCGGACCTGATACTGGTATCGGTATCGGTGCATCCCTAATACCAGCTTATGTAAGCACATGTTGTTTTGTAGGAAGGAAAGATGATTTTGATATAAAAATACGAAGAATATTCTTTTTTTTGCAGGTATTGTTAAATAGTTGCACAATATGATCTAAAAGGGTCACATTTTTCATTTCATCCTAACTTTAAATGACACATTCTGGTCCCTCAACGCTGACTGTTGGCTTTATTATAATTATAAATATTCTCTTGGATGCTGGTTGTCTGACTGTTTAGTTCACAGATCTCTTGAATGACGACGGAAGACACAATCAAACATAAAGAAACATCACAGCAGCCTGCAGAGAGGCTCTAATGGGAGTCAAAACATGTCCTTTTCATATCATTATTTCATAATTTGCAATAGAAAAGACCTGATAAAATCTTGAAATATTTGGTTATATTTTGTCTTCACCTTTATTTATTTATTTATTTATTTATTTATTTATTTATTTATTTCTCACCTTGTCAAATTCTAATATTATTTGTACTCGCCCAGATTCTTCCTTCTTGTTCTGATCAGCAGGACGGTGTGAGGTCAGTGAAAGACAAGCGGATGAATGAACGGATGAATGAAACATGAATTCAAAACTTTATTTATTGTCAGTAACATTCAGCCGCTACAAAAGCATGTTGCTCTAAAGATCGAGTGCTTTGATAAAGATCAATGAAATGATTGGTTAGGAAAAAATATGATCGATAAACATGAAATGAAATGAACAGATCAATGAAATGATTGGTTAAAAAAACAAAACAGATTAATAAATTAAATAACAATTAGCCATCATTCACATATAAATAAGACAAAACAAATCAACTTGATTTCATATATATAAAAAATATAAATTAATCAGGTGATACACAAAACAACATCGTTGCCTTAATGTTCACATCGCTTTCATTTGTTTAGACATAAATCATTTAGTAGTTTAATAGTTGTTTTTTTGCTGCTCAACCTTCAACGACAACAACAGTTGCCTCGCGTATAAAAAGCTTATCGTCCAAAACAAACAGAAATAAAAAGGACATTCGGTTTCAGTCTTTACAGAGAACAGAGAAATTATATTTATTATTTTTGGATGTTTCCCCATCTTCATATTAATTATGGTGACAAAAAGGTTAGGATAGTTTTGTTAATCCTACTTTATTGAAATGTTGTCTCCCTTCATTTCTAATTATGCGTGACGCAATCTCACTAATGGCTTTAAATTTGACAGATTTAGCCTCTGGAGCTCCGTCAGGCAGTTTATCAGGCGTGGAAACAGAATCTGCTTTTAGAAGAATCAGACACAAACCGTGCTTCATCAGTTTTTATTGACCGTGTCTCTTGGCTATGGAATTATAGGAAATGAGATATTGTGCCAAGTCAATAAAAACTGATTGAAAGCATCGTTAGTGACTCTTTTTACTGATAAAACATTTCAATCTAAATGTGAGTGTTTCTTTTCTAAAAGCAGATTTATTCTTTCCTGTCTTTCAGAGGCTCCAGTAGGTTCAGCTTTAAAGCTAGAGTGAATATACTGGTATCATATGAAACTATAAAACCTAATGAATCCATTGATACCAACCATGTCCTGCTAGCTTGTCAGAAAGGAGGCTAAATAACGCTCCAAACTTATGCTAAATTTAGATTTTTTTTTCTGATTAATGACTAGAACAACTTGACACACAGCACTGAGCTGCATCTCAAATTAATCTTCAGGTTCTCAGCTTTCAGATGATGTTCACCACTTCTATGTGACATCTACTGTTGACCTGATGGACCCCCCTAAAGACCCCCTGGACCTCCCTAAAGAAGACTAGAACAGGTCCGTTGTGGCTCTCAGAGGGTTAATAGCCCAGTGAAGCTGCATATAAAACTTTATGAACTGAAAACAAAAACATTTTGTCAGCCGCCAGAAGTATTTGAAGAGTTGTTGCATTACTTACGTTGGTGCTCAATGTATTTCCAGCTCACAGTTTTAAACCCAAATATGAATTTAAGTCGAAAAGACCAAAACGTGAGCCGCTGTGATGATGTTTGGGGGTTTCAGAGTGCTACGACACAAAGTCACAGAGTCGACCTTTAAAATGTTAAAAAGCCGGTTTTGAATCACTCGAGCTCAGCGAGCTGCAGCAGAGTCATGAAATGAAAATGACACACTTACAAATCAATAATTACATACAATTAAAGAGATTATGATACTGTTATTAAAATCTATAAAATCTTATAAAAGTAAAAAATAAATTAAAAAAATCATTCAGTAAAATAAAAAGTGAAAAATTATCTTAAAAAAATAATTGTGTTTTGTAGTCTTGTGTGACGCCGGACTGCATGTTGAACATGAATTCATATTTATTGAATCTATGGCACAATTCCAGCCCCCCCCCCCTCCAGCGTCTCCCCACTTCATCTCCGTTTGTGCGTTGGCCATGTTAACTGCCATCCCAAACCTCCCCGACAGCGAGCTGCAACGATGACGACTTAACCAGCCGCCCTCACTGACGACATGCAACGCCGTTTAGTGTTCGTCATGAAACACGCTCCAACTTATGTTATATATATTTATTACACGGCTGTGTTGAATACTCGATTCTGATTAGTCAATCACGGTGTTCTGTGGTCTGTAATTTCTCTATAACAGACCGTTGCTATGTATAACAGACCGTCGCTATGTATAACAGACCGTCGCTACGTATAACAGACCGTTGCTATGTATAACAGACCGTCGCTATGTATAACAGACCGTCGCTACGTATAACAGACCGTTGCTATGTATAACAGACCGTCGCTACGTATAACAGACCGTTGCTATGTATAACAGACCGTCGCTATGTATAACAGACCGTCGCTACGTATAACAGACCGTTGCTATGTATAACAGACCGTCGCTATGTATAACAGACGTCGCTACGTATAACAGACCGTCGCCACATATAACAGACCGACGCCACGTATAGCAGACCGTCGCCACGTATAGCAGACCGTCGCCACGTATAGCAGACCGTCGCCACGTATAACAGACCGTCGCCACGTATAACAGACCGTCGCCACGTATAGCAGACCGTCGCCACGTATAGCAGACCGTCGCCACGTATAGCAGACCGTCGCCACGTATAGCAGACCGTTGCTCTGTATAACAGACCGTTGCTACGTATAGCAGACCGTTGCTCTGTATAACAGACCGTTGCTACGTATAGCAGACCGTTGCTCTGTATAACAGACCGTCGCTATGTATAACAGACCGTTGCTACGTATAGCAGACCGTTGCTCTGTATAACAGACCGTTGCTACGTATAGCAGACCGTTGCTCTGTATAACAGACCGTCGCTATGTATAACAGACGTCGCTACGTATAACAGACCGTCGCCACATATAACAGACCGACGCCACGTATAGCAGACCGTCGCCACGTATAGAAGACCGTCGCCACGTATAGCAGACCGTCGCCACGTATAGCAGACCGTCGCCACGTATAACAGACCGTCGCCACGTATAACAGACCGTCGCCACGTATAGCAGACCGTCGCCACGTATAGCAGACCGTCGCCACGTATAGCAGACCGTCGCCACGTATAGCAGACCGTTGCTCTGTATAACAGACCGTTGCTACGTATAGCAGACCGTTGCTCTGTATAACAGACCGTTGCTACGTATAGCAGACCGTTGCTCTGTATAACAGACCGTCGCTACGTATAACAGACGTCGCTACGTATAACAGACCGTCGCCACATATAACAGACCGACGCCACGTATAGCAGACCGTCGCCACGTATAGAAGACCGTCGCCACGTATAGCAGACCGTCGCCACGTATAGCAGACCGTCGCCACGTATAACAGACCGTCGCCACGTATAACAGACCGTCGCCACGTATAGCAGACCGTCGCCACGTATAGCAGACCGTCGCCACGTATAGCAGACCGTCGCCACGTATAGCAGACCGTCGCCACGTATAGCAGACCGTTGCTCTGTATAACAGACCGTCGCTACGTATAGCAGACCGTTGCTCTGTATAACAGACCGTTGCTACGTATAGCAGACCGTTGCTCTGTATAACAGACCGTTGCTACGTATAGCAGACCGTTGCTCTGTATAACAGACCGTTGCTCTGTATAACAGACCGTTGCTCTGTATAACAGACCGTCGCTACGTATAGCAGACCGTTGCTCTGTATAACAGACCGTTGCTACGTATAGCAGACCGTTGCTCTGTATAACAGACCGTTGCTACGTATAGCAGACCGTTGCTCTGTATAACAGACCGTTGCTCTGTATAACAGACCGTTGCTCTGTATAACAGACCGTCGCTACGTATAGCAGACCGTTCCTACGTATAACAGACCGTTGCTATGTATAACAGACCGTCGCTATGTATAACAGACCGTCGCTACGTATAACAGACCGTTGCTATGTATAACAGACCGTCGCTACGTATAACAGACCGTTGCTATGTATAACAGACCGTCGCTATGTATAACAGACCGTCGCTACGTATAACAGACCGTTGCTATGTATAACAGACCGTCGCTATGTATAACAGACGTCGCTACGTATAACAGACCGTCGCCACATATAACAGACCGACGCCACGTATAGCAGACCGTCGCCACGTATAGCAGACCGTCGCCACGTATAGCAGACCGTCGCCACGTATAACAGACCGTCGCCACGTATAACAGACCGTCGCCACGTATAGCAGACCGTCGCCACGTATAGCAGACCGTCGCCACGTATAGCAGACCGTCGCCACGTATAGCAGACCGTCGCCACGTATAGCAGACCGTCGCCACGTATAGCAGACCGTTGCTCTGTATAACAGACCGTTGCTACGTATAGCAGACCGTTGCTCTGTATAACAGACCGTTGCTACGTATAGCAGACCGTTGCTCTGTATAACAGACCGTCGCTATGTATAACAGACCGTTGCTACGTATAGCAGACCGTTGCTCTGTATAACAGACCGTTGCTACGTATAGCAGACCGTCGCTATGTATAACAGACGTCGCTACGTATAACAGACCGTCGCCACATATAACAGACCAACGCCACGTATAGCAGACCGTCGCCACGTATAGAAGACCGTCGCCACGTATAGCAGACCGTCGCCACGTATAGCAGACCGTCGCCACGTATAACAGACCGTCGCCACGTATAACAGACCGTCGCCACGTATAGCAGACCGTCGCCACGTATAGCAGACCGTCGCCACGTATAGCAGACCGTCGCCACGTATAGCAGACCGTCGCCACGTATAGCAGACCGTTGCTCTGTATAACAGACCGTTGCTACGTATAGCAGACCGTTGCTCTGTATAACAGACCGTTGCTACGTATAGCAGACCGTTGCTCTGTATAACAGACCGTCGCTACGTATAACAGACGTCGCTACGTATAACAGACCGTCGCCACGTATAACAGACCGACGCCACGTATAGCAGACCGTCGCCACGTATAGAAGACCGTCGCCACGTATAGCAGACCGTCGCCACGTATAGCAGACCGTCGCCACGTATAACAGACCGTCGCCACGTATAACAGACCGTCGCCACGTATAGCAGACCGTCGCCACGTATAGCAGACCGTCGCCACGTATAGCAGACCGTCGCCACGTATAGCAGACCGTCGCCACGTATAGCAGACCGTTGCTCTGTATAACAGACCGTCGCTACGTATAGCAGACCGTTGCTCTGTATAACAGACCGTTGCTACGTATAGCAGACCGTTGCTCTGTATAACAGACCGTTGCTACGTATAGCAGACCGTTGCTCTGTATAACAGACCGTTGCTCTGTATAACAGACCGTTGCTCTGTATAACAGACCGTCGCTACGTATAGCAGACCGTTGCTCTGTATAACAGACCGTTGCTACGTATAGCAGACCGTTGCTCTGTATAACAGACCGTTGCTACGTATAGCAGACCGTTGCTCTGTATAACAGACCGTTGCTCTGTATAACAGACCGTTGCTCTGTATAACAGACCGTCGCTACGTATAGCAGACCGTTCCTACGTATAACAGACCGTCGCCATGTGTAGCAGACCGTCGCTATCTATAACAGACCGTTGCTATGTATAACAGACCGTTGCTATGGGCGCAGCTCTGATGTCAGACTCTGGTGGACCGTTTTTGTGTCAAAATATTGATTTCTTCAGTAAGTATCCGTGTAATAAGCGGGATAATGTGCAGCTAGCGGGTCATTGTTGTGAAATAATCCCCTTCAGGGCGATTCACCGGCTCGCTGTACATTATCCCTACTGATTTATATTCTAGATTGGGAGCAACATGTAACTCAATTTCCCCCCGGGGATCAGTAAAGTATTTCTAATTCTGATATTGATTAATTTCCTTGCCGCAGAGAGGGAAGTTCATCCTGCTGTATTTACTGTATACCCTCCACCTTAGAGATGGAGCTTCACTGAGCTGTGAGTGTGACTACAAACGGAGGTGGGAGGGTGGAGGGACTGGACTGGAAGTGGGCCTGTGTGTGTGTGTGTGTGTGTGTGTGTGTGTGTGTGTTTGCATGTGATCATGTGATCATCTGATGTGTTTGTGTGTTTCTGCCTCAGTGTGTCCGTGGCCTCAGACTCACAGCCTCCTCTGGAAGGGAAGAGAGAAGAGGAGGAATCACTGACCGGCCTCTGGTCCAGAAGAAAGGATGATTTTTATAAACACTTTATCGACGTGGGAACTTGATGCTCGTCTCTAACATCAGTAAATGGTATGTAATATCCTTTATGCTAAACCATCATTGTGTATTTGTAATGTGGTGGTTTCTCAGTTTCTAGAGAGAGCTCTGTGTCGTCTCCCGCCGGGCTCAAACTGATGAGCCATGAATAAAGAAGCTCGCTGGAGGTTTACTGTGAACTGCAGTGCAGAGATACGGCGTGTAATTACAGCACCGCCACATGACTTCATTCTAACAACTCTTCCAAATATTTTATTCTCTGGTTAATTACACTCCAAATATGTATTCCTCTTAGTATTAATTTATGCATCTGAAGCATGAGACAGCGCTCATTAAATCCCTGCTGCAGAGCAACAACAGAAACATGAATTCAAGGTCTTTGTTGTTTCAGATTCCTGCTGCAGAGACAAAAGCTGCTCAAATTAGAAGAGACGCTGGAGAACTCTGGATTAAAACTGGGGCATTTGCTGCATGAAGATTTGACTTTTATCTTTTGTATTATCATCATCAGTGAGAACCGTTGGTAGGAGTCATTATCGGCTGCTGGTTTCATTGAGAAATACGACAAAAGCTAATCTCTGTTTGCTGAAGTGCAGATTCTGTTTAATTGAGCACCATTCGGCACAACTTCACCGACAGTATGAGGGCCCCTATTTTACAAACCTAACATTAAAAAATGAAATACACAAATGTCCTTGATGATTACCTCTGAAATCATTCAGTAAAGTCGTTTTCTCTGTTGTCCAGTTCATAGATATTTGAAGTACCAATCATTTCATGTGAAGCTTGACTACGGCGAGTGTCAGAGGTGAGTTGTTGCATCGATTGATCGCTGTGCGTTTCCTCTACTGTTCATGAAGGTTGTTTTAAATCACTATTGATTGTGATTCTAATGAGCATGACTCTTCTCTTCTGTTCTGTTTTTAGGCTCTACGTGAATTCACAGTCTGTAACCACCGTTCAACATGTTTGAGGATGTCAGGCCACAAAGTCCGAGGAGGTTGTGATGACAGACTGAACACGGGTATGAGCGTGTGTATGAATGTCTAAAAGTGACATACATGTAGAAATGAAAGTAGGACCTAACTAACCGTGACATACTATTCTATGACTTTTTTTCATTACATTTTTCAACATAATATACTATGAATTTTTTTTTGTAAAATTTTCGACATACTATATTATATACTAAACTTAAGTCTGTTTATTGTCAACACTGTATATATTGTTCCTATTTTTAATATTTCCCCTTGTTTATATTGTTCCTATTTTTATATTTCCTTCTATTGAAATTGTTCATGTATTGTTTCACTTTTGTTTTAATTTTCTTTTTACTGTGTTGTATCTTGCTTTTTGTTTTTACTGATGCTTCTTGTTTTCTGCACTATCCCCTTTGCTGCTGTACACTGCAAACTTCACCACTGTGGGACTAATAAAGGAATATCTCATCTTATGACTTTCTTATGACTTTTCATGAAATTTTCGACTTACCATACTATGTATTTTTTTCATGGAATTTTACGACATACTATAATATTACTTCTTTTTTTTTCATAACATTTTCGACATCATATACTATGACTTTCTTTCAAGAAATTTTCGACATACTATACTATGATTTTATGTTATGATATTTTTCGACATACTATACTATAACTTTTTTTCATGAAATTTTCGACATGCTATACTATGAACTTTTTTTCGACATACTATACCAAAACATTTTTTTCTTGAAATTTTTCGACGTACTATTCAATGAATCTTTTTTCATTACATTTTTCTACATACTATACTATGACTTTTTTTTCATGCCATTTTTCGACATACTGTACTATGACTTTTTTCAGGAAATTTTTCGACATACTACAATATGACTTTTTTTTATAAAATTTTCGTACTATGACTTTTTTAATTTTCGACATACTCTATCATGACTTTTTTTTCTTGAAATTTTTCGACATACTATTCTATTTTTTTCATACAATTTTCGACATACTATACTTTGACTTTTTTTTCATGACATTTTTCAACTACTATACTGACTTTTTTTTTTTTTTACTTTTTTCACCATACTATGCGATGACTTTTTTCTTTACATTTTACAATTTTTTGACGTACTATACTATGTCTTTTTTTTCATGAAAATCTTCGACAAACTTTGCTATGACTTTTTTTCTTGAAATTTGTCGACATACTATGCGATGACTTTTTCATGAAATTTTTCGACATACTATAATATACATTTTTTTTCTCTAAATTTTTCGACGTACTATATAATGTCTTTTTTTTCATGAAAATCTTCGACAAAATTTACTATGATTTTTTTTTCTTGAAATTTGTCGACATACTATACTATGACTTTTTCATGAAATTATTCGACTTATTATACTATGACTTTTTTTCGTGAAATTTTCGACATAATATACTATGACTTTTTTTTATGACATTTTCGTACTATGACTTTTTTTTAAAATTTTCGACATACTCTATCATGACTTTTTTTTCTTGAAATTGTTCGACATACAATTCTATTTTTTTTTCATAAAATCTTCGACAAACTTTACTATGACTTTTTTTCTTGAAATTTGTCGACTTATTATACTGTGACTTTTTTTTCGTGAAATTATTCGAGTTACTAAACTGTCACTTTTTTTTCATGGAATTTTTCGACATATACTATGAATTTTTTTTTAACTTTTTTCGCCATACTTTTTTCGTTTATACTATACTATGACTTTTTCAGGAAATTTTCGACATACTATACTATAACTTTTTTCTTAAAATTTTTCTATGTACTATACTATGATGTTTTTTTCATAAAACTTTACGACATACTTAACTATGATTTTTTGTTATATTTTTTTACATAGTATTCTATGAGTTTTTTTCATAAAATTTTCGAAATACTATACTATGACCTTTTTTTTCTTGAAATTTTTCGACATACTATACTATGACTTTTTCATGAAATTATTCGACTTATTATACTGTGACTTTTTTTCGTGAAATTTTCGACATAATATAGTATGACTTTTTTTCATAACATTTTTCGACGTTCTATACTGAGTTTTTTTCATTAAATTTTCCATGTTATATTATGACTTCTTTTCATAAACTTTCGACATACTGTACTATAACTTTTTTCTATACATTTTTCTACGTACTTTACTATGATGTTTTTTTCATAAAACTTTACGACATACTTAACTATGATTTTTTGTTATGATATTTTTCGACATACTATACTATGACTTTTTTTCGTGAAATTTTTCAACATTCTATAGTACGACTTTAAAAAAAATAAAAAAATTCAACATACTATAGTATGACTTTTTTTCACAAAATATTTCGACATACTATACTATGACTTTTTTCAAGGTCCTACCTGCTGGGCGCAGGGCTCCTCTAGCAGCACTCCCAGGCTTTGGGGTTTTTTCTGGTAGTAGGAGATCAGCTCTCCCAGGGTGGCGAAGGAGATCTTATCCGACACAAAGTACGCCCCGATGGTGGAGCGCTGGATCCTGAAGTGGTACACTTTCCCCTCACTCCGGGCTGCAAGAGGGAGAGGAGAGTTATAATGTGGAGACAAACTGTTTAAATACACAAAAAGTCACATCCTAAATAAACTGACTCATGAAATCTGATTATTTCTCCATTAGACCGGAAATGTGTGATTTCAGTCTTTTTCACAGCCTTAAAATTAATCTAGTTTGCTTTGAAAAAACAAAAACGCTTCTGTACATCAGTAGAAACATCAGACATCCTGAATGACAAGCAGAGTAGATGTCCAGGTTACAGACAGTATAACTCTTGTTTCAAGAGCATGTCAGCGATTATATTTAATGTGTATCATGCAAACACACACATACTGTATACACAGATAGAGGAACAGATAGATATACATTATGTATATACACACATATGCACCACATGTAAAATGATTGTTATGTGATGTAAATACTGTAATTTTGATATGATCATGTCACATGAATGAGAATGTCACCATTTATGATGCGCTCAATATGATGAGATGTTATGACCTGTTTAAGCAGAAAAGCCTCACCAGGGGTCATAATTATGGAGTTGGCTATCTTATATCCAACACATCTGTATCATGTTTTTGTGACCTGTTAAAATGTTTTTTTTGCATCGTCCCTGACCCCTGATATATAAACTAATAAATAAATAAATCCTTTGACTAAATCCACTTTAAAATATGTAAAACAAAGATTTTTATACAATCAAGAAATCTAAAAAAAAAAGAATACCCAAACACTCAAAACTTTATCCAAACTTATTCTGACAAAGGTCTTTTTTAAACAAAAGCTTATATAACACTACAGTATACAGTATGGGGAGTTTGCATTGGAAATACGTACAAAGAACAGATATGTTGAAGTATTTAATCCTCTTATCAACATGGGAGTGGACAAATATGCTGCTTTATGTAAATGTATGTATATAAGTATTATTGTAAATCAATTAACACAAAACAATGACAGATATTGTCCAGAAACCCTCACAGGTACTGCATTTAGCATAAAGATTTATCAAGTCCAAAAAAAAGTTCTAAAGTAAGCCAAAGGTTTTGCCCTTTTTGGAAAAAAATCTGAAATTTTGGGCACCCTGGACTTCTAACCCCCAGAAGAAACAACTAGACCACACTGTCAACCATCAGACCAAATTTGAAGTTCCTAAGTTAAATCGTTTTTGAGTTCTGCTCCGGAAACAGAAGTGTGACACGCGAACGGACGGACAGACGGAAGGACGGACGGACAAGCGGAGCGCTTTATACCCGGACTACGTTGCTGTAATCACACAAAAAAAATCAACACATACATACAGCTTTAAATATCAAAGAAGTGAAGTTGCATCAGATACTGACTGCAGCATCCAAACATGTAGAAACAGGAGATACAGACATGAGTTTAGTCCAAACTATATTATTACTCGCTCAAACAACAAGAACACAGTCATCTTTATACGAATGTAAATCAGACAGGATGTGTGTGATCGTGCCGTACAACAGAAGGTGTGGTCTGTTCTGCCTTCACTCTCAGGCACACAGAGAGCACTGATGATGCATATTTCAGGAGGACTAGCACACTGAAAACTCAACGTCTAACTGCAGCATTTTCCCTCCGGGACCTGGAGGACCTTGAAGAACAGAGGAGGGGGGGAGGGGAGAGAGGGAGGGAGTGGACGGAGGGATGGAGAGGAAAAGATGCAGAAGATGGTGAAGCCAGAGGGCGAACAGAAAAGAGGAGCAGAGAGAGAGAGAGAGAGATGAGCTGGAGGTGATGAAGAGGAGAGAGAGAGAGAGAGGCTTTAAATCTCAGGAGGTCCATGAGAGAACGGGCTCAGGGCTCATTCAGAAAAGGCTTCCAAATGTAGGTTACTACTAAAGACACGAAACTCTCCGCTCTAGAAAACACTCCAGCTAATAATCTCACTTCTTCTATCAACGAGCTCCAGTTTCATTTCAGAAAACAAAACAGAAACGTCTGACAGTTAGTCGACAACTTTCAGAGTTCAACATTTTGGCGGAGCTCGTCGGTGAGAGAAATCACTCCGATTGGCTGTTCAGCTTTAACGAATCAGTGCACGACAAGAGAAACGGAAGTGAGGAAAACAAGCCAACGATTAACGTCAAGAGGACAAACACAGAAGACTCTTCTCAAGTGGTGAGTGAGAGTGGTGAGAAAACGGTCGGCAGACGCCGCTTTGTACCATTATTCTGTCTTTCAGAGGTTGTAGCGGGCTCTGTTTTCAAGCTATACCACACTAGCTTGTCGGCAAGAATGCCAATTAACGCTATGAAGTTACGGTAAATTTAGGCGAGGAAAAACTCTCATGGCCATCTTCAAAGGGGTCCCTTGACCTCTGACCCCCAGATATGTGAATGTAAATGGGTTCTATGGGTACCCACGAGTCTCCCCTTTACAGACATGCCCACTTTATGATCATCACATGCAGGTTTTTTACATAAAGTCTAAATGGATGTGTAGTGTTTACCACGCTGGATTTAACATGGGAGGGTGCAGGTCGTATCCACGCTGACCCTCCAACGGTTTAGAATTCCTGAGGTTTGTTTTGGTTGACGGATACGGAACGGATATGACGTCACGTTACTCAAACTACAACAATAAAAGCGGTAACTTCCTTCTACCTCCACATAGACTCAGATGAAGCAGATATATCGATTATGGCATTAAAAAAATATATATTTCAAATTTCCACAAAAAAAAAAATCGCGAAACATTACTGAACTGATTTTTTTCACCCGTAGTACGTATGCAGACATAAACGGCTCATTCTAAGGTAATGAAAACACAATTCTTATCAGGGGATTATTCACTAAAGAAAACATACTTATTAATATTATATTCTGCCAATAAACACTGTTCCTATAAGTCACTGAATCAAAAACAAGACGGAGCTAAAGAAGTCAGAACGGGTTGGAAAAGGGAAAGAAAATACAAGAAGAAAGAGGTGGCTGCTGATGGATGGATGGAGGGATGGAGGGATGGAGGGATGGAGGGAGGGATGGACGGAGGGATGGAGGGATGGATGGAGGGAGGGATGGATGGAGGGAGGGATGGACGGAGGGATGGAGGGATGGAGGGAGGGATGGACGGAGGGATGGAGGGAGGGATGGACGGAGGGATGGGCGGTGCCACCTACCAGAGATCGTGTACTCGTCACTGTGACTCTCACTGATGCGAACCAGGAAGGAGCCATCTTTGTTTTGGGACGCCAGCAGCAGCTTCTCAGCTTTCACCCGGTTTATGTTCCCGTAGTACCACCTGCACAGAGGACAGAGGACGGGGGACAGAGGACAAGATGGAGGGACGGAGGAATGATCAGACGTTTAACACAAAGAACAGCACAATCACCATGAATGGAAACATAAATGAATGATTGAATGAAAGGAGTGTGAACAAAGAGAAGAAGAATGTGTTACATGCAGAAGCCCTCACACACACACACACACACACACACAGGTCACATGGTGCACATAGCAGGCTGTCAGACAGTCACAGAGTGACGAAGGGGAACGTTTCACTAACTGGTCCGGTCAGTTCTAACAGCAGCAGCGTCCTGGAGCCCCACTGATGCATGATGGGACACATTCACCACAATACATGAAAGTACACATTTCAGATATCTATTTCCAATTCATGCTACTTTATACTTCTACTGCACTACATTTATCCCACAGCTGTAGGTACACATTTAGATTTTTACAAACAAAACATATGAAAACTTGGAAGATATGATGCTTTATATTTTAATATTAAACTACCCAACAGTATTTAAAATGTCGGGGTGGAAAAAATAAATCTATTCAATGAAGTATCATGTTTTTTTTATGATTTTGAAATGTTTTAATGCCAGAATCGATATATCTGCTTCATCTGAGTCTCTGTGGAGGTAGAAGGAAGTTACCACTTTTATTGTGGTAGTCTGAGTAACGTGACGTCATATCCGTTCTGTATCCGTCAACCAAAACAAACCTCAGAGAGTCTAAACCGTTGGAGGGTCGTCGTGGATACGACCTGCACCCTCCCATGTTAAATCCAGCGTGGTAAACACTACACATCCAGTAAAGGATGGAAACACTTTGGGTTTCACACATTGACAGGAAAAGCAGAGCTAGACAGAGCAGAGCTAAAGCTGCATGCTAACTCTGTCACGGACAGGAAACGTTACGGTATTGCGGTAACGTGGCGGTCGTCGCTCTCGTCTCCGTGGTCAAATGGGCCGACGCTACGACTGTAGAGCACCCAGATACTGACATTTATGTTCTCTGCATTGAAACGGCCCCGATGGAGCTGATCATGGATGGATAAAGAGAACGGAGCTGACGGGAGAGCTAGAGACCACCTTGGAGAAGTTAGAGGAAGTAGACAAGTGGGACTACGTCCGCTTTTCAAAATAAGGTGTTAACAAAGGGAACTGTATATACAAAATACATCTATGGAAATCAGATTGATGGATTATATTCACCAGAAGTATAAAACATTACATGTCCCTCATAAATTTAAAAGAAAATCCCACTAATCTGTGAGGGAAACGTTTTGGGAGGTTATTTTGGTGTCAATACAAAACGTCCCAACAGGCCCCGCTCTCCCCTACTTTTACTGGAGTAATACTTCCTCCACCACTGATACGCATAAACACATCCAGTGTTTATATACTGTATAACAGTGACTACTTTGGAGGGGTGTATTATTCAGAAGCTTGTTGCTGAGTGCTGCCTGTTTGCTCAGATACAGAAACTAACCGACCTGTATTTACTCTCCGTTATCAGGAGGGCGTATCGCCTCTGAACGCCGCTCAGGTTTCACCCACAGAAACTACAAGCAGCTACTCAAGAAACAGCAGAGACCTGATAGACTCCAGAAATATTCTACTCTAGTGATACATTCAACGTACAAAAATCTAAAACTACTGTGGAGATAAAGTACCAGCACTAGAAGTTTCTAATATGTGAATATTACAGGGATACTAGAGAAATACATCGATTACTCAATCAACAGGAAGTTGTCATTTTTCAAGCAAAAATGCCAACTTACTGCTGTTTTATATCACTTCATATTTTATATTTTTTGTATTTTGTACGGTTGTTCTGATAAAACATGTCATCTTGGAATTTTTCAGCATTATCTGACGTTTTATAGACAAAAATGATTCATTGATAATAAACTAATCAGCAGATTGACCGACTATGAAAATAATTAACTAAAAATACTATGAAGCTACTATAAGTCCATTGGTGTAGGTCACATAATACTAATAATTATTGAGTACCATAATTAGCTTCGTCACAGGAGAAAAGTTTGCCCGACCTTAAAATGACTAATTGAAACTGGTTTTAAAACAAACAAACACAACTCAGTGTAGGAGACGATGAAGAACGTTTACCTTAACACACATCCTGTAGAAGTATATTTCCACAAAAACACAAATTCTCATACACCGTGAAAAGATGGCGCTTTGTTTGTCAGGAAACTGACGGTGTGTAATAAATGTAGATATTTTTAGGGCCGTCTGAGTTAACACAAATATGTTTTAAATTTATTTAACACATTAACGCAACTTGTGTTTTTTAGGTTGTAGCGGGTTCAGTTTTAAAGCTAGAGTGACGATCCTGGTATCATCTGAAACTACGGATGCACCGATACCGATATCGGGTATCAGGTCCGATACTGTGCTCATGTACTCGTACTCGCAAAACGGCACCGGTACAACGGCACCGATACCACTTTACGGTGGCGGGATCCGACCTCAGCCGTCACGCGCCGGCCCTCACTCTTATTTTTGCCACGGGGTTTTGCTTGCACCCTCTGACTCGTGCGTGCGATAGACTCCTTGGTCCGTGTTGCAAGACGGGTCGGGTGGGTTGCAGACATCGCCGCAGACCCCTGGCGCCTTTTACGTGGGCCGAGCCCCGCCCTGGAGGCACGACACGGTTGGGATGCACTGAGGACAGTCCGCCCCGGTCAACAGTCGCACCGGGAGCAGGGTGCCCGGTACTCGGTATCGGCGAATACCCAAATGTAAGTACTGCTGGCATCGGTGCATCCCTACATGAAACTATAAAACCTGAAGAATCCATCAATTAAATAACGCTCCAAACTTACGCTAAATTTTGGCGATGTCAAAACTGTCATTCAAAGGGGTCCCTTGACCTCTGACCTCCAGATCAGTGAATGTAAATGGGTTCTATGGGTACCCACGAGTCTCCCCTTTACAGACATGCCCACTTTATGATAATCACATGCAGTTTGGGGCAAGTCATAGTCAAGTCAGCACACTGACACACTGACAGCTGTTGTTGCCTGTTGGGCTGCAGTTTGCCATGTTATGATCTGAGCATATTGTTTTATGCTAAATGCAGTACCTGTGAGGGTTTCTGATCAATATCTGTTATTGATTTGTGTTAATTGATTTACAATAATAAATATATACATACATTTACATAAAGCAGCATATTCGCCCACTCCCATGTTGATAAGAGGATTAAATACTTGACTAATCTCCCTTTAAGGTTCATTTAGAACAGATAAAAAATGTGCGATTAAATTTTTCTTTTCCACTTTTTGCTGTAAAAAATGCCCCTGGGTGTAATTCACATGGTCGGCTCCTTTCTGTTCATATCAGACAAACCAGAAGGTTCATTTGACTTTCCCTTAAAAAAACAGTGAGAAGTTATCTAACAAATGTAACAGTAAAGATAAACACTCAGTTACCAGTTTATTAGGAACACTTAGCTAAAGCTAATCCCTTCATGAAGGTTATCATGTTCTAGTTCAGAGATGTTGATTCAACTGCGAGGTCATGTTGGAGGCTGCAGTTTGTGCTGTTGAGCTTTATACTCAGAGATGGTTTTAATATTTAGTCTTTTCTTATTAATATAAATGGGGTGGACACAACAATAGTATAAAAGCCTCTCAGTATGTTGCTGTAGGTGTGCTTTGAAGCTGAGCTTATCTCCGTACAGGAATGTAACAGTGATGCTGGAGGAGATAACAAACAGACTGGATTATCAGAAGAACACCGGTGCTTTCATCTTTTTGGTTGCTATTTAAAAACTGGCACACATTTGATTTTTAAAATAGTTTCTGTCACGGTCTGATGTTCATCACCGGAACAAAGTATAAAGCTTCAACGTATTAAAGCTGCAAGCAGCGATGAACGGGCCCTCGCAGCTTTGCGCACGTCAGGGGGGTACTTTCGGGACGCCGATTGACGCAGCCCTACATTTCTGTGACCATCGGACACTGTTAAACAAGTTAGATGTTATTTCCTGCGTGGATCGAGTGGCACAGGAAATGACGTATTGCAGATTTTGCACAACTTCCTGTGTACACTATGTGGCGCTAAACATGCATTATGTTGCTCATTATCAAGTGTAGATCACACTATGTAAATTTCATGTAAATCGCATGATGTTTGTCACATAACGCTGACTTCCTGTTGCCAGTAGGTGGCGCTATGACTATGAGTCAATATTGTCATGTAGATGTCCTCAGGCCTGAACTCTTATGTAGTAGGTCAAGTTTGGGGCAGATTGGACCAAGTACACTCAAGTTATAACAGTTTGTTGTTCAATGGCGAATCATGTAAATTCTCCGCCAAGCCACGTCAACGCCGTTTTATGAAAACTCACGATTTGAATACATTTTCATCACAAATGTCTTCAGATTGTACTGACCAAATCTGAAGTCAATCGGGTTAAATCTGTAGGAGGAGTTCGTTAAAGTACAGAGCCTGGAAATAGCCAAAAATACACAAAAAATTCATACAAAAATTCTAAATGGCCGACTTCCTGTTGTGTTTAGAGCATGGCCTCGGAGACTTCTTTTAAAGTCTACATGTGATACATGTGCCGACCAAATTTCGTACATCTAGGTGAAACGTACTGCGAGGGCTGCTTTGTTGAAATTTTGTAGGGGGCGCTATCGAGCAACCTTGCCATACCCACGAGAATCTTATCAGATAACATATTTTAACACTTTAAATGCCAAGTTTTGTTCGTTTGCCCTTCAAAAACAACTTCCTGTTTCATGGCGAAAGATGCGTCGCCACGGCAAGCACGTTCAACAAAAGCTTCGCCGTCTGGCATCGCGAACATCTTAACGTCACGCTGACTAAGTTTAAGTTGGATCTGGTTAACTTTTGAAGAGTAGTTCGCCAAAATACAGCGAGCGTAACTTCCTGTTGCCAGTAGGTGGCGCTATAACTATGATTCAACAGGAATCAGTGATGTTATTATTGCTATCTGGTGCTCAGTGTTGTGTTCGAGGACAGTGGGACATGTGGAGTCCTGAGCACAGACGCAGCTCTGTGCTGAAACATGATGATTCCCTGCAGGCTGGATGAATAATGGAGGACGTGCAGCTGCAGCCTCGCGGCTACTTTTAGCTCCCGTCTGGTTCAACAGCAGCAGACGCTGTTTGTTTGTTTCACCTCAGAACATTTGTGTTCAACTTTGCTTTGGATGCCAGAAGGATGACAGGAGGTTACGTTTCTATGAGTATAAACAACAGACCAATATATGCAATATTAATAATATCATATCCAAAGGGCAGGTTACACCTCCTCAAATATGAATGCTTTTGGTTTCTGGGACAGGAAATTCAATATTTTGGGTTTCGGACTCTCGGTTGGACAAAACCAGCTGTTTGAATTTGTCAACTTGGGTTTTGGGAAAATGGGTATTTATTTTCTCCATTTTCAGTAGTGGTGTAAGAAAATATTGAAAAAAATTGAATATGGCTAAATAGTCTACATGCAAAGATTAACGCTGTATGTGTCCTCTCAAAGTATAGTGTGTCTTTATACTGATAGTTTTCCTAAAATTAGATTTGTTAAAAATCGCATTATATTGACTCATGACCCCTGTACCATGATGCGCATTGTATCTCCAGATTCTTCACGACACTGGTAGGCAGAACCGGCACTTCTACATTTTACTCCTTGGTGTACCACAACTTTTTCTTGCGTATCGGAACTTCTCACAAGCAGCCGGTACTCTGCTCTGCCTGCTCCACACCAGCTTCTCTGGGAGATTCATAAGGCAGTTTGGTTTTATCACCGTAGCAACAGCAACAACAACAACAACAACATCTCATCACAATGAGACAACACACACAAACATTATCACATACCAAAATACTAAAAAAAAGGTGAAACACTGAAGTACCAAAATGTTAAAAGTGTTACACTATTACCATATTCTTATTCTCTTATTGTTGCTAACTTTGCTCTCAAAGTGCACCAGATTAAAGCATTTAACTTTAAAATATAGCTAACAACAGGGTAGGGTGAATAGTCCTGGATTTTTTCATATTGTAATATAAATATATTTTGAAAAAAAAGTATTGCAATGTCAGTTCGTTCGGCCCTAATCTGTGCATTAACAGCGCTCTGTTTATTTTAATGTGAAAGTGCAATAAAAATATCTAAAATCAGTGAATCATCAATGTTGATCGATATAATCGTGATTATTCCATTTTCATGCAATATCACTGTTCATTGTGTGCAATATTTCTTCCTTTTCTGTTTTATAGCTTACTTTTTAAAAATATTTTTATCCTTTTTTATTTTACTTATCTTATTTACTCATTCTACTAAATGTATCTTAATTTATTGTCAATCTATTAGGCACTGGTGCTAGAAATAGTACTTTATTATAATTTTGGACACAATCACGCAGCACTAATTTCAAACGAAATAAAACAAGTAAATCAATTAAACAGTCGGCCAAATGGAGACTTAGAAACAGTAAATTAATAGTAAATAAAAAATAGTAAATAAAAATAGTAATTTCAATAGTAAATCAATTATCAAAAATGCTGCCAAATAATTCTCTTTTGATTGATGAACCAAATAATCGACTAATGTTTCACCTAAAAATAATTTAAATTAGACTTCAGCTGTAGAAATCTCTCAGGAAGTCACATCAGGTCAAATTCTATCATTTCTCTACAGGATACTGAGAGTAGATTCAGCCTTTCAGTGGAGACACATCACGAGTTCATATCATATTTTGATATCAACACTAGAAAGTCTTTAACAGCAGAGAAGGTCAAAACCTCGGTCAGCTTCTGTCCCCAGAATCACGTCCTCGTAGTGAGACCATTTCTTTATAAACGTCACCTCCCTGTATAAAATGACCTGTGGTGACCTCTAGGATAATCACAGCCTCATGACACTTACAGCCACAAACTAGAGACCTAGAGCATTCAGAGGATGGATGGATCAAACTAGAGACCTAGAGCATTCAGAGGATGGATGGATCAAACTAGAGACCTAGAGCATTCAGAGGATGGATGGATCAAACTAGAGACCTAGAGCATTCAGAGGATGGATGGATCAAACTAGAGACCTAGAGCATTCAGAGGATGGATGGATCAGACTAGAGACCTAGAGCACTCAGAGGATGGATGGATCAGACTAGAGACCTAGAGCATTCAGAGGATGGATGGATCAAACTAGAGACCTAGAGCATTCAGAGGATGGATGGATCAAACTAGAGACCTAGAGCATTCAGAGGATGGATGGATCAAACTAGAGACCTAGAGCATTCAGAGGATGGATGGATCAGACTAGAGACCTAGAGCACTCAGAGGATGGATGGATCAGACTAGAGACCTAGAGCATTCAGAGGATGGATGGATCAGACTAGAGACCTAGAGCATTCAGAGGATGGATGGATCAGAATAGAGACCTAGAGCACTCAGAGGATGGATGGATCAGACTAGAGACCTAGAGCACTCAGAGGATGGATGGATCAGACTAGAGACCTAGAGCATTCAGAGGATGGATGGCTTTGGACATTTGTCAGACTTTTTTTCGTACTTTTTGGGACATTTTTTCATATACTTCTATCATAATGTTCATATATAATATATAATGTGAATAGTTTCACCTTCTGTCTCTTTAAATGTGTCTTCTAGTCTTCTGCCTGTCCCTTATTATGATATATTGAGGCAACCTTTGACAGCAGGTGAAGCCTCAGCACCGAATAGAAGCAGGTGCATAGAAGCCGGTGTAACAGTGAATAAAACCCTGAGTAACCAGAGAACCAGAGAACCAGAGGAGCTGCGGGTCGAACAGGACTCTTACTTGTGTTTGGCGAACTCGTCCTGCAGCAGAGCCACGTAGTTGGCCGGTATCAGACCGGACTGCAGAGATCCGGTGAGTTTCTTGGCCAGCACGAAGTCTCCCCGCTGCTCGAGCACCGACAGCTTGTCTCCCTCCTTCACCGTCAGCTCGTCGTCGCTTCGGGCCACGAAGTCGAACAGCGCCGCGTAGAGCTGCACCGGCCGCTTCTTGGGCGCCGGGACGCGGATGTCTCCGGACACGGTGCGGAGCTCCGCGGCCGGGTTGGAGATCACATGCTGCGGGTTAGTGGAGGTGGTGTTGGTGGTGGTCGGGTAGCGGAAGTCCGGCCAGATGCAGTTCCACAGCCGGCTGAAACACGGCATGCAGGACCGGCAGCAGCTCTCCATCTCCGGGACATGAAGCAGCGGCACGGAGCGGAGGTTAGTCCAGGTTATTACCGATCAACCGATGATCGATCAGACGGTTCAGGCTTCAGCCGGTCTCTCCTCCTCTTCCTCTGGCTGGACGCATTCTGCACCGCCAGCAGCAGCAGCAGCTCTGAGCTGGATCAGCCGGACGAACCGGTTCGTTCTGTTCACATCACGGATCGGAGCTCCGCTGCAGTGCGCACCGCGGCGGGATGCGGAAACGGATCCGGAGCAACAGAGGAGACCGGCCCCTAACCAAGACCGGTCGGTTCTCTGGGAGGAACCGGAGGAAACATCAATGATCCACAGTGATGAGCTGCAGCGGCTCCGGGGGAAGGTGGAGGGAGGTGGAGGAGGGTGGAGGTAGAGGAAGGTGGAGGTGGAAGGTGGAGGAGGAAGATGGAGGAGGAAGGTGGAGGTGGAGGAAGGTGGAGGTGGAAGGTGGAGGAGGAAGATGGAGGTGGAAGGTGGAGGAGGAGGATGAAGGTGGAGGAAGGTGGAGGTGGAAGGTGGAGGAGGAAGATGGAGGTGGAAGGTGGAGGAGGAAGATGAAGGTGGAGGAAGGTGGAGGAGGAAGATGGAGGTGGAAGGTGGAGGGAGGTGGAGGAGGGTGGAGGTAGAGGAAGGTGGAGGTGGAAGGTGGAGGAGGAAGATGAAGGTGGAGGAAGGTGGAGGAGGAAGATGGAGGTGGAAGGTGGAGGGAGGTGGAGGAGGGTGGAGGTAGAGGAAGGTGGAGGAAGGTGGAGGTGGAAGGTGGAGGAGGAAGATGGAGGAGGAAGGTGGAGGGAGGTGGAGGAGGGTGGAGGTAGAGGAAGGTGGAGGAAGGTGGAGGTGGAAGGTGGAGGAGGAAGATGGAGGTGGAAGGTGGAGGAGGGTGGAGGAAGGTGGAGGAAAGTGGAGGAAGGTGGAGAAGGAAGGTGGAGGAGGTGGGGGAGGAGGAGGAGGAAGGTGGAGGAGGAGGGTGGAGGAAGAGGAAGGTGGAGGAAGAAAGTGGAGGTGGAAGGTGGAGGAAGAAAGTGGAGGTGGAAGGTGGAGGAGGAAGGTGGAGGAAGTGGAGGAGGAAGGTGGAGGAAGAAAGTGGAGGTGGAAGGTGGAGGAGGAAGGTGGAGGAAGTGGAGGAGGAAGGTGGAGGAAGAAAGTGGAGGTGGAAGGTGGAGGAGGAAGGTGGAGGAGGGAGGTGGAGGAAGGGGAGGAGGAAGGTGGAGGAGGGAGGTGGAGGTGGAAGGTGGAGGAGGGAGGTGGAGGTGTGTAGAAAAGTTTGTGTTTGGCGCCCCTTGCTCCTGATGACGTCACACACCTGAGGACGGAAGAGGAGGAGGCTGCTAATGGGTGTGTGCGTACCTGTTTGGCACGTGGACAGTTTCCCCTGAAGGTTGTTTTGTTGAGTAAATAGAATAGAAATAGAGTAGAGTAGAACAGAAAGCTTTAATAGATGGAGATTCACAGTTTCCATCTCTGGTCAGAGCTTTAAAACAAATACTTGACTAAAGACTAAACGAGGCAGATAAAACACCTAACAGGTAAAACACACAGTTATAAAGAAATCAAACAGGTAGAGTAGATGTAATAAATATAAACAGAAGAGTTACACTAGAAGTATAAAATATAAGATAGATGTAAAGTAACAGAGGTAATTGTAAAATAGGAGGTAGAGTAGATGTAATAAATAAAATGTAAACAGAGGTAGTAGCTCTTGAGGTATAGATGCATTGAAGGATATATTGCACAGCTCTATTGTTAGTTCAGTCTTCGTACGGCCGGCGGTGGAGTCGGTTTAACCAGTTCTACTGTTGTTATTAATCTTTGTTACAGCAAACATTGAGCCTAATTTGGAGCGTTATTTAACCTCTTCCTGACAAGCTACCATGACAGAGCTGGTACCGATGGATTCCTTAGTTTACTAGTTAGCTCATCATATCTGCAGCGTACAGATCAGTACCAGCCGTTCACCTCAGAGGAGGATGAGCTGATCTCCACATATAAAACCTAAATCATGAAGAGTTTCAACAACACTCATCATCACGTTGTTCTTCAGGCATCATTAGACTTGAATGGTGGAGCAGCTCTAAATGATTTTGTTGAGACACACAAACCAAAGTGTGATTTAAATGATGACCCTCATTTAAAAGAAGGGACCAGTCGACATAATCAATCCCAGAGCAGGTTCATCTGGGGACACGCTGTCAGCAGGTTCCAGTCCAACTGATTACCTCAGCAGGTGATCTGCTGATGAGTTCACCCCTCTTTAATGGGAGAAAAGAAGAAGAAGAAACTAAATTCTGATGCACACATCTGTTTTTATATTTTATATTTTGGACTTTTATTGTGAAATGTCGGACAAATTGACCTCAAATTGTTGTTTAAATGAAACCGTGAGAGAAGTTTAGAGGTGAAAGGTCTCATATGTGAAACATGACGAGGTCACAGGTTTACACGTCCACAATGGATTGTATTCTGTAAGCCTAGATGTGCTTTAAATGTTAAATCTTTGATATTTTCCAACCCTACATTCCCATGTTTTTGTGTCTGAGTGACTGATGGGGACAACAATTTTTGAAATTGGTCCAGTATTGAGGGAGAACGCTGCAGCCGCCAGCCACTGAACGCAACCCGGTCTCCCGGCGTATAAATACCAAGACATTACAGACATTTTAGCCTTTTAGCGTGTCAGTCATACGTCACGTAAACGTCTACAGTTAGTAGCAGTAGTAACTTAGTTAGGGTAAGGGAAAACATCATGGTTGGGCTTAAAATAAGTACGTAAACTAAGTAAAACCTGTACGGAAACAATGTAACATCTATGGAAAACACGTCACAAACGTCACTAACGTAACAAAACAAAACACCGGTCGATACCGGTCTTGAAGACGAGTCTCCTGGTTAAAAGTCCTGTGTTTGTTAGTAAACCAACGTTGCCCGATTTGACATCACAGCCCATTCAGTGGCGGCCGTCTGCAGCGTTCTCCCTCAAAACTGGACCCTTTTAAAAAAAATACTAAAACATGAGAAAGTAAGGTCCAAGGTAACACATACCAAAGTTATCCTTTAATGTAAAGTAACTACAGCTGTTGAATAAATGCAGTAAAATGAGCAATATTTCCCTCTGAAACATAGCGGAGTGGAAAGTAACAGTAAAAGAAAATATCTAAATTGTCCTTGTGTTTCTCTTTATTTTATTTATTTATTTATTTATTATTATCATTATTATATTTTTTACTTTTTTTCCCTATTAATTTTTTTATTTATTTTTGTTTATTATTATTCCTATTTTATTTTTTTATTCTTTTATTTCTATTTTCTAACTTTATATCTAATTTTTATTTTATTTATTTTTTATTTATTTATCCATTTATTTATTTTTTATTTTTCAATTCCTTTTCTATATTTATCTTCTCTCCTAATATAAGTATAATTTATATAACTTTATATAACCTCCCCTTCTCTACACACCCAGCCTTCATATAGCTTCCCCTTCTCTAGACTCCTCCTCTGGTGATTCAGGTGACTCTGCTCCCTCTACCTCGTCTCACAGGATCGACTGCAGGCTGGAGATTTTTCAAGCATCATTGTTGTGTCTTAAAACACGTGACTGTGCTGAACGACTGGACCTGTTGAAAGGAAATAAAAAGAAGTTCCAAAAAAATTGTCCTTGTGTAAATGTATCTATCTACCTATCTATCTATCCATCTATCTATCTACTATTCATCCATCCACCTATCTATTCATCTATCTATCTATCTACCTACCTACCTACCTATCCATCCATCCATCCATCTATCTGAGTGATAAAGGTGATGCTTCAGTGTGGAGTATGAAAGAAGAGGCGTATCTCTGTCTGATAGATAGCACACTGTTTTATTAGTATATTTAGCTTTGTGACGTACAGCTCGGGAGAAAACAAAAAAAAAAAAAAAAAATTAAAATGGTCACAATTTTTTTTTTAAGTCCAGAAACATTTCAGCCTTAGCAGTGACATCACACAAAACAAAGCTCAGTTTTTCGATCATTGGTTTCTTTGTCATGGACCAGAGTGATATGTTCTCGTTATTGGGCTCAACAAACACGCCCGTACCGTACCGTAACGTACCGTACACCGTACCGTACCGTACACTGTACCGTACCGTACCGTACCGTAACGTACCGTACACAGTACCGTACCGTACACTGTACCGTACACAGTACCGTACCGTACACTGTACCGTACCGTACCGTACCGTACCGTAACGTACCGTACACCGTACCGTACCGTACACTGTACCGTACCGTACCGTAACATACCGTACACCGTACCGTACCGTACACTGTACCGTACCGTACCGTACCGTACCGTTCACCGTACACCGTATACCGTACACCGTACCGCTCCAACGGAGTCAACAAACCGTAATAACCTTACGCTTCTTTTTTTTTTTTTTCCTCGATCGTTTACGTTGCTTCACATATATTATCAACACTTTTCTAAAGAATCAAAATATTTAGCCACAGGTACTGGAAAAAAGGTATCCACTGTTATATATAATAATAATAATAATAATAATAATAATAAACACAATAAATATAAAAAGAATTTCTGATATAATTTATATGGTATCAAAGAGAGAGGGAAATGGGCCTTCAGTTAGACGTGTTTTTACAAAAGTGATGTCCTTTGTTTGTTTCTTCCTGAGGTTGAAGTTTTTGTCTTCTGCAGTTTAAAGTTTTGCTAAATATACTAATAGACTAAAGAGACCCGACACGCCGGGTCCGTCATGGCTTATCATTCACTGAGGAATCATCTCCGCCCCGATCGCGGTCGCACCCAGTGGAGGGGCGTCGTGGCCCCACTGTGATTTTTGTGTGCTGTGGAGTTAGCCGAGAGGTCAAAGGTCAGCGCCCTCTGAGCCAAACAAACACAGCTCGACCCCCCCCCCACCCCCCCCCCCCCACCCCTCCCACCCAAAACAATCGGTTTTGTCCGGGGACGCCAGCTTTTCAATTTCAGCCGTTTCTTCACCGAAGCACAGAAGTTAAATTCTCTGAACTGAAACTAGCTGTTAGCATTCCTCATTGAAACATAGGTGCACCGTTAGCACAAATGCTAACAAGGCATTTCTAACAGGATGCTTAAAAAAACAAAACAAAAAATGTAAGCAGGTGAAGAAAGACTGAAAGTGTCGACGCGTCCCCTCGTGCGACAGGCTTATGTGTGAAATGGTGATAATTGTGTTTTTTAGACGCAGTCCCATTTCCCTTCAGTGTGTCAGGAAGTTAACTGAAAACAGGGATGGATGGATGGCGGGGGGGGGGGGGGGGAGGATAGAGAGATGATGGGAAAAACAAAACAAACCAGAAAGAATCGCAAAAATCTGTACATGTAAACATCACACTTCCACTGAGTCAAATCATGAGGAGAACACAGGTTTCACATTGGTATTACTGGAGGAGCTACGAAGCCCCCGGCGGAGGAAATCAAGACAATCAAAGAGTCCGGTAACAAAGTCGGGCGAAGACAGAAAGAGAAAATCAATGAAGGAATCTAAAGCACCGAAGAGGAACAGAATAAAAATAAAAAAAACAGTAAAACGGCTCTGGAAGCCATTTTTTTTTTTTTTTTATTTCGACAGTAGCTGTTGAGCTGATAGAAAAATAAAAAAAGGTCCATCACTTTTTCTTACTTTTACTTTTTAAATGTGTGTGTGTGTGTGTGTGTGTTGAGCTATAGATCTGACCAGACTGGCTCAAGAAGTGTGTGTGTGATGGTTTTAGGGACCCGACCGGCATCACAGCTCGTCTGATGGTTTCAGGTTTGAGTCTATAGAAGCTTCCCTGATTCCTCTCAATGGATTCAATAAATCTGCAGCATCAGATTAAGTCGGAAACTGTGCTCCAGATATCTGAGACTTTAAAATGATTCTGAGGTCATGCTCTCTGTTATCTTTTAAAGGAATAGTTTGACATTTTGTGAAACAAGTTTATTGACGAGATTTAGACGAGAAGATCGATACCACTCTCATGTCTGATATTGGTATCAATCAATCTAACTCTCGGCAGGAAAGTGAATTTCCCCAAAATGTTTATCCCTCTAATGACCTGAGGAGGTTCGGATTCTGATTTTCTTCACACTCGTCATCTTTAAACGTGCAAAAGTTAAACTAAAATAAAATCCAGGGATTAGATGTTTTTTCCACCAACATTATGAATTAAGCATTAAGAAAAATAAAACTAAACAGTTAAATAAATAAAATATAATTCAAATTAGAATTGGTTGAAATATGTCCAACATTCGTCTTGATAGTGTGAGCAGACGTTAAATATCTAACAAAATAAACCACTACAGAAAGTTGTGGATGTCCTTCTGAGTAAAAGCAACTTAACTTAACGGCTCCACTTGGAAAAAACGAGTTTAGGATTTCAACGTGCGCTGCTTCCCACCAGAGACTCAACGCTCCGCTCAACGAGCTGCAGGTTTTTACAGGAGTGATGTCTCACAGCAGGTCGGACCTTTAATGTAGTAAGAACGGTGACATTTGCTCTGTTCTCAGCTGCTCTTTGTCATCCTGAAGCCTCAAATGATTTAGTCCTTTTTTTACGGAAGATCAATGCCGGATGGTAATCTTAAAAACCACGTCGGTGTGTAAACATAACCTTTAAAAGGACATCACACTCGCTGGAAGAGTGCCGTTATAAAGGTCAACATGCTGCCTCCTTTCTGCTCGCCGTTTGTGGCGACAGCGGTCGGGTCCCGTGTCGGTTGACATCCATGTTTGGAATGTGCAGTAATAGGCATACAGAGTTTGGAATATTGTACAAAATATCTTCTAAAAAAAAAAAAAGACCACTTTACTGGCACTACAAAATATATCTATAAAATAATAACTTTAAGAAGAATCAGAACATTGAGAACAATAATCAAAAATAGAAACGTGTCGGCCGGTTTGTTTGCTCGGCCGGTGGAAACGTCGACAACAAGAGGACGAGTTGTGGATAAACGAACGCTCTGATTACGGCTGAAGATTATTCAACAGACAGGAAATCAAACTGAGCAAATTACACCTTTCGGGAGATTGTCATTTGTCTTTTTTTTTTTTTATTTTGTACAGTTATTTTTTTTTTTTGTGGTGCTGTTCTGGCTTTTGACGTAAACTGACCCGGGCTCAGAAACACTCGTAGAAAACCGTCTTTTCTGAGGTTGACGGAGACACTTAAGGAACCAATGAGATAAAAGTCCCAGATAAATGCCTTCAATGACATTTGATTATCACTTTGAATAAGTCCGTCAGCGGAGCAGCGCTGGCTACGGCCTGACCAAGAACTCAACTCGGGCACTTCTGTTTCCTTTTGGGGACGATCTCACTGGTTCAGTTGTGTTTGGTAAAAATGACTTATTCCTAGAAAACCCCCCAAAAAAACAGATTTCAAAGAAGCAGGAAGGTTTTAGCCGACAGTATCAAGAATCAGACTCTGAGGAGGAGGAGGAACTGCAATAAGAGCCTCTTCATCGTTTACACAGAATCTTAAACTGCTCCAATCTTTCACCACAGAATAAAACCTCATGATATGAAAGCTGCAGTTTCAGGATAATAAAGTCTAACAGAGACTGTCGGGGGTTAAGTTAAATGTTAAACTCTGGCTCTTTTCCTTTCTTTTTGATTTGAAGTTTGATGTCATCCTTTAAGTGCAGATAATAAAATCCACATTTAACTCAGAGACTGTATGGCTGTCTAAAAGAAAACAACATTTTGGAAGTTGGAGGTTGTCAGAATGGCAGCAGCAGAGGCGACGTCAAGACAGTCGGACGTTTCTGAAGGAGGCAAAATGAACGTCAGGAAGTTGGGATTGAAATTTTTCCTGAAATCAACTGAATCGGAAATTGATCTGAGATCGATTGAGCATGTCTGGACCGATCCACATGTCCCAACAGCCCAGTCGCACAGTCATTTGTGAAATAGTCATATAATTTAATGGATTGATTTGTGTACATAGACATCAACATTTAACTTTTTTTTTTCATGATGCTCAGCAGGAATTAAATTTGATCCACGTAATTGTGAACCGGGACGTATAAAAAGCGGCGAACGCCGTGAGGCGAGGAGGTCGGAGTGGATGGGTCTAAAAACACCAGACTTTCACCAGGAGACCGCTGGTCGTGCCCCGTGTGAAACCAGAAGTCAAAGTTGATTTAATTGTCACGTAACTTCCGAACTTAAGTTATGGCACTTCTGGTGTTATTTAAACCCAAACTGCCATCTTTTCCTAAACCTAACTAAGTAGTTTGTTGCCTAAGCCTAACCAAGTCAATCTATTACTAAGCCTAACCAAATTGATCTTTTCCTAAACCTAACTAAGTAGTTTGTTGCCTAAGCCTAACCAAGTCAATCTATTACTAAGCCTAACCAAATTGATCTTTTCCTAAACCTAACTAAGTAGTTTGTTGCCTAAGCCTAACCAAGTCAATCTATTACTAAGCCTAACCAGGTCGATCTTTTCCTAATCCTAACCAAGTTAATCTTTTCCTAAACCTAACTAAGTAGTTTGTTGCCTAATCCTAACTCAGTTGTTTTATTTTGAAAAAACTGCAGTGGATATTGACACGTGTTGCTGGACATTTGAAATGCAGAGCGTCACGGGAAAAAAAAGGAAATTCGTTTCCATGTACACAAATCAAATAGATAAAATTTTGCAACTATTTCACAAGTTCGTCCCAAAGGGGCCGGATCTCCCCGACGGTCTCGACCAAAACACCAGCAGTATCTGAGAGCACCGAGAGGAGAGAGGAGAGAGGACGGGAGGATGGGAAGACGGGAGGATGGGCCGGTGGTGTCGCCATGTTTGGGTTAACGAAGGCGATCGCACCAAACTCTCTAATCTGCCCTCCGTTATTTAACTGAATAAAGACGTTAACATTAGGGAGAAACTAGTGGAAGAAATGTGATTGTCCCTCAGTGGGTCTCACTGCATGTTGTATCGTGAGATTTCCTCCATTTCAAAGGATAAATGATATCTTTTAAATTCAATCGTCAGCCATTCTTGTTAAATGTGACGTCACCTCTGAGGTTAAAGGTCGCTTCCCAACATCCCTCCTTCTCTCCTCCTCCTCCTCCTCCTCCTCTAGTCGGGTCTTTTGCATATTTCTCTCGTGTCATTCAGTGATCGGTTCACTTTAAACAGAAACAGTTCTACATCTAATCATAAATGAAAGACATTTTAGAGCGGTGGTTCTGACGTTGCACATGAATGTAAAATCGGTGAAAGTTTGGATGGAGGTTTTGTGTTCATCACACGTCCTCTGCTCTGTAGCCCGGCGGCGCTCGTCATCCAGCGCACGTCATACAGATTTGACCGTCTGACCGTCGCCGCGGGCCGCCGACAAAAACCATCTGAACACCAGTGAATGCTGTCATGAATGATTATCAGCTGCATTGCAAAAAAAACACACCACACCTCTTTAACTGCTCTCGTTCCGATTTCAGCAGTTCAAGTCAGGGAGGAGGAAACATGCATACCACCCCCCCACCTTCAAATCACAGATGACTGCTGCTTCGCTCAGTGTGCAAAAAAAGGGAGCAAATCACGGTGACGCGACGAACTGAGTAGAAACCACAGTAGAAACACAGCACGCGGAGCAACGCCTCGGGAGGATTTGAGTCACGTTTTGTTCATCTTCAACCTCTTCATGGATCAACCAGAAGCTACCAAAACAAAAACTAGAGGTGCTTCTTAATAACCTCAAAACTCTGTAATAGTTTGACATTTTGCTTTTTTTGCAGAGTTCAGTGAGAAGATCGATTTCATGATCTCAAGTCTGGAGGTGGTTAGCTTAGCTTAGCATAAAGACTGGAAACAGAGGGAAACAGCTAGCCTGGCTACGTCTAAATATAACAACCAGCTCCTTTAATTAACACGTTATATCCCGCTTGTTTAATCCATAAGAACAAGTGTTAAAATGACATGTTGTTTTATGGGGGGTCAAGTGCTGAACTATGTCTCAAAAATCCTGTTAATCTGTTTTTCTTTTGTGTACTGATTAAACAAATGAGATATAACGCGTTAATCCCGCCCAGTCGCCCGGAAAAAATGCTGGCATTGTACGTTTCTGCAAACCGGGGATACGATGAAATATCTACATTTTTTGCAGTCGGTCAGAGCAAGTGACAGAGAGGTGGACGGGTCCAACAAACACAGGGCTTTCATCCAGGAGACCGCTGTTCATGTCCCGTGCATCACGTTACAATCAGCTGTTGGTTCGTGTCTCGCGTTCACAACGTTCAGCGTCTTTTTCACCGTACAAACGTCGTCATTTGAAGCCCGACCATGTTGTTCTTTTTCCTAAACCTGACTATAGTGGTTTTGTTACGTTGTTACGTTGTTACGTTATGTTATTACATTATTCTTTGAACACAAACCGCGACCTTTTTGTTGCATAAACTATTGGTGCCTTCAAATAAAACTCGTGAGCTCGTGTTTACAACACGTGAAGTCGTGTACACGATATGCTTGCCGTTGAAGTGGTTAAAGGTCCCATATCAGCTCATTTTCAGGTTCATACTTGTATTTTGTGTTTCTACTAGAACATGTTTACATGCTGTAATGTGAAAAAAACATATTATTTTCCTCATACTGTCTGTCTGAATATACCTTTATTCACCGTCTGTCTGAAACGCTCCGTTTTAGCGCATTTCAACGGAATTGCGTTGCTAGGCAACAGCTTGGGTCCATGTTTACTTCCTGTGAGCTGTTGTTATTTACATACACGGCAACAGGAAATAAACTGGGACACATTTAGAATGTTTACGTTTAAAACCGTGTAATGGTCTAAATATTGTATATTTGTGACATCACAACGCCTTGTTTCAAATGCACAATTTCTGAATACAGGCTGTGTGTATTTCTCCGTATATTGAGCGTTTTGAAAGTTTAACAGTATTTATAAAGCACCTAAACCTGCTTTATAATATAAAAGACCTGAAAAACATTTTCCTCAGAAATCTAAAATTACGAAGAAAAACCGACGACTAAAATTACAAGATATTGACTTATTATGCACCGAAAATTTTACTTCCAAGGCCTCCGCCATTTCTGACAACGTCAACTAACACGTCACAACTCGTGAACTCGGAGCTTTCAGAAACTTTCCACTTACGAGGTCGTAAACACGACATGAGGGGAGGGGGGGGCGTTCATATGGACTCTTCTCATGATCACGGTAAACACGACCCCGTCTGAAGGCACCACTAACCAATCGTTTCACAACGTTAACCACGTGGTATTGTGGCGTTTCTGCAAGCGTGATACGAGGCTGACATGAAACGTAATTTTTGGTTCAGAAACGTCTCCGTTGAACGTGTCTGTGGTTTGTAGAAACGTCCGATGATGACTGGTCGGTTAATCAGTGAGCTTTAGAGGTGCTGGTAGGTGGATTATTTTAAAACCTTTGTACAGAGCCAGGCTAGCTGTTTCCCTCCATTTCCATTCTTTATGCTAAGCTAAGCTAACCGGCTGATGGAACCGAACGCTCATCTAACTCTTGGCAAGAGAGCAAATAAGCATTTTCCCCAAAATGTCAAACTATTCCTTTAACAAAGAGGCTCTTACAACCTAAAACTACCTTCATAAGGTGTAAAACATGGATTTCTCTTATTAAAAGTTATAATTTAGTGCCGTCTCTTTTTCTTTCCTTCTGGATTAAATTCATCATAAAACAAGATGAGGATGAACTGGACTGTTTGTCTCCCTTGAGAGGTTTAAATGTGTCCTCGTTGGCCTGATGTCCCACAGTGAAGACTCATACATCCCTCCCTGTGTCCTCCAGAGGGGCGAACACGTGGTGAAGGAACCAGGTTGAAAGAATTCACAGTTAGAAAGTCACGAAACACGAACATGAATCAAGCCCTATGAAGCAAAACAAACCAAAGAAACCAACCAACCAACCGGTCTGAGAGAGGCGGGACTCCGCCGAGAGGCTCCGTGTCGTTTTTGCTTTGTTGTGGTCGAGTTGCAGTCGAGGTCGCAGGAGGTCGGTCGGGTTGTTTCACGGGGCACTGCGGCGCGCTAACGCCCGGCTGTGTTGAGGTTTCAGGTCTATGGCAGAAGGTCCGGTTTTTGTATAGCAGCAGCAACATGACAGTTCATCATTATAATCATAATAATCATAATAATGATAATAACAATGGCCATCTCAGAGTTTAACAGACAAACACAGTAAAGACAGAGCAGTCCTCCTCGTCCTCTGAGACCTGGACCGGACCAGGGAGGGGAGGAGGACGTGTTTAGGTCCACGAAGAAGAGTAGGTCCAATGGAGAGAAGAAGAAGAAGAGAGGGAGGGGAGGGCTGTTAAACAGAATGATGCTGAGGTTTTGTTGGCGTTACATCTACATTTGTAAAAAAAGAAAAGAAAAGTAGAAGCGGGAGGTAAAACTGCCACCAGTGATCAACATTTAAGAAAACACCCTCCCCTTTAAGGAGAAACTCTGATTCTCTTCTCAAGTGTTTCAAGATGAACTGATTATATACAGCAGCACACGAATGAACCCGCACGAAAGAAACAAGGTTTAAAAGTTCACAACATCAGTTCTCCAAACGCTTCATCAGTTTGTTCGACATTACAGGTCTCTCTTTGCGCAAGATTGTTCGATTCTCTCCCCCCGAAAAAATATAGAAACCTTGAAGACATCAGGTGGTAAAAGAAGTAAACAGGTGGGAATGTCACCATTCACTTGCAGAGTGTGTGTGTGTGTGTGTGTGTGTGTGTGAGGAACTGATAATGGCAGGTCTGATCTGAGGTATTTCCTGGTGGTCAACATGGCGTCTTGGATGCATAAGTAGCAAGTTGCTCCCTGGGTAAAAGGGGGTGAGGAGGATGGGGGGTTCAAGGTGAGGGAAAAGTGCTATAGGACACAGAGAGCTTATATACAAGCGAGCACAAAAACACTTTCTCTCCTCCTCCTTTTTTTTTTTCTTTAAACAAAAACTCTTTTCCAGTTCCCGGAACTCAAAGTGTCCTCCTCTCCGTGTTTAGTGCTTTCTGTTCAGAGAAGTCAAACCGCTTTTCTTTCTTTCAGTCACTTGGGAAGAGTAAAAAAAGAAATCAACAATAAACAAACAGAAACACTCAAACAGCTTCAGTAGTACCAATTCAGGGAGTCAGTACTTATTTTAAATGATCATAAAGCGGCCGTCGATCAAAACTCAAAAACGTCTTCACCCACGAGGAGGCTTTTCTTTCTCCTCCTTTGTCCTCTTCCTCTCCTCTTCCTCTCCTCCACACTCCGTCGCTCAGAGTGTTTGCTGATTGTGAGGTTCTTCCGGAGAGGAGAGGAAGAGATGTTTAGTTCTCCTCCTCAGGCCGAGTGGACGGACGGAGGTTGTGGGGGATTGTTGGTGGGATCGGTCTCCCTCCCTTCGGTCCCAGTTTCCCACTTTTGCCTCCAAAAAAATTAGCAAAAACAAGAAGGAGGTCGACGCAGACGGACACGAAACCAACATAACGGAGTGTAAGTGTGTGTGTGTGTGTGTGTGTGTGTGTGTGTGTGTTCTCCCCACATCAGTTCTGCTGCAGGATGAGGTTCTCCAACTCGTCTGCCGAGCGGAGCAGGAAGGCGGCCGACTCCCGGTAGCCGGCGATCAGCTGACGCACGGCCGTGATCTCCGGTTGGCTGAGCTGGGTCGACGCCCCGCCCCCTCCTCCGCCGCCGCCGCTGCTGCTGCTGCTGCTGCCCCGTCCGCCCAGGCTGTTGTTGGCGGCGGCGGAGGCGGAGGAGGAGGAGGAGTTACTGATGTTGGCAGAGGAGAGAGATTTCATGCTGAGGTCTGTTGGGCCTGAAGGTGGTGGAGAGGATGGATGGAGACAAAGGAGGGAGGGGTGAGGTGGAGAAAAGAAAAGGAGAACCAGATATGGAGGAAGAGAAGGAGGAGAGGTGAAGGCGAGAAAGATCAGTCAGTTCAAAATGGCAGTAGACTGCTGGAACATCACCTGTGGCTCCCAGGTAACGACAGCAAAGGACCATGTCAGCTTAAAAACTCTTAAACTACATCTTAAACTGGATTTACTGAACACTAGAGGACGGACCAACTCATTGTTTTGCAAGTCACAAGTAAGTCCTAAACTTTGAGTTTTGAGTCCTGAACAAGTCGTTATGCGCTCTTCATTAAATGAAATGTAACTTTAACAAAAGAGTAACTGGATCCAACACGGCTCAGTAACGGGGTTTTCTCCTGCAACTTGATTGGATGCTGTCAGATCGGTTCAGACAACGAGGATCTGGGGAGTTGAGGGTAAAATAATCAAAATAAGTCCCAACTATTGGCACTCAGAGAGCGCAGACCTCCGTCAAGGTGCGTGACTTTAAAACCAGATCACAGCTCCCAGCTGGCGGTACCGTGAGGTGGTCGGCATGTTTCTGTGTAACGTATCGGCCTATATCGGTGATTTGCTGACTCCCTATGAGCCTGATCGATGCTAGATCCTCTGGCAGGAGATCCTACTAACAGTTCCAAAATCAACAAAGGTGACCAACCGGGCTTTTGCTGTCCGGGCCCCTCAGCTGTGGAACTCCCAACCTGAGGATCTCAGGCAGGTAAACTCAGTATCTTCCTTTAAATCTCTTAAGACTCACTTTTATATCATGGCTTTTTCTTAACTGATGGTGCACTGTTGTAAATATTTTTATGATTTTATTTTGTTTAGATTTTAAGTTCTGGGTGTTAATTATTTTTATCATGCTTTTATTGGAAAGCACTTTGTAACCTTGTTTTGAAAGTGAAACTGGGTGCGGTCAGAGGTGAAGACACACCAAGCCTACGACAGAGAACTAGCGGCGACGAAGGCCGACCGCTGCGTCACCTCACGTCGCCGGTGCCTCAGCCAAAAAGCTGCTCTGGAACACGCCGCAAAGACTGCAGCCGACCGCCAGCTATCACGTACGCTCTGCGCCCGCGTGAGAGGAAACAACTCACGACCGGCGGCTCGGTGTGATGGGGCCTTAAACTGATTTATTTCACCATCACCTACCAACAATGAAGCGGACATAATGATGCTATAATGAGTGTAAATAATAAAACTATTGACGTCACATCACAGACATGACATGACATCACAGGTCTGCAGTTGACCAGTCAGCTAAAGATGCAGTTTTACTTTAATACATTATGTGAGTTATCTGTGACGAATAATGAACACTCATTAAACCTTGATCGGTAAGTTTGGATGCTGTTTGGCATCATCGCCCTGCTCCACAATTATCTGCTCATCAAAACTACGACCTCATTTTCAAACAGCTGACGGACCCTGAAGACACCAGAGAGGCAAACAGGTAAAGTTAAAAAGCCTGTAAGAATCTCATTCTAGCTAAAACACTTAAAACTGTTTCACTCTGTCCGTCTCCTCTCTGTCCGTCTCCTCTCTGTCCGTCTCCTCTCTGTCCGTCTCCTCTCTGTCAGTCTCCTCTCTGTCCGTCTCCTCTCTGTCCGTCTCCTCTCTGTCCGTCTCCTCTCTGTCAGTCTCCTCTCTGTCCGTCTCCTCTCTGTCAGTCTCCTCTCTGTCCGTCTCCTCTCTGTCCGTCTCCTCTCTGTCAGTCTCCTCTCTGTCCGTCTCCTCTCTGTCAGTCTCCTCTCTGTCCGTCTCCTCTCTGTCAGTCTCCTCTCTGTCCGTCTCCTCTCTGTCCGTCTCCTCTCTGTCCGTCTCCTCTCTGTCAGTCTCCTCTCTGTCCGTCTCCTCTCTGTCAGTCTCCTCTCTGTCCGTCTCCTCTCTGTCCGTCTCCTCTCTGTCCGTCTCCTCTCTGTCAGTCTCCTCTCTGTCCGTCTCCTCTCTGTCAGTCTCCTCTCTGTCCGTCTCCTCTCTGTCCGTCTCCTCTCTGTCAGTCTCCTCTCTGTCCGTCTCCTCTCTGTCAGTCTCCTCTCTGTCAGTCTCCTCTCTGTCCGTCTCCTCTCTGTCCGTCTCCTCTCTGTCAGTCTCCTCTCTGTCCGTCTCCTCTCTGTCAGTCTCCTCTCTGTCCGTCTCCTCTCTGTCAGTCTCCTCTCTGTCCGTCTCCTCTCTGTCCGTCTCCTCTCTGTCCGTCTCCTCTCTGTCAGTCTCCTCTCTGTCCGTCTCCTCTCTGTCAGTCTCCTCTCTGTCCGTCTCCTCTCTGTCCGTCTCCTCTCTGTCAGTCTCCTCTCTGTCCGTCTCCTCTCTGTCCGTCTCCTCTCTGTCCGTCTCCTCTCTGTCAGTCTCCTCTCTGTCCGTCTCCTCTCTGTCCGTCTCCTCTCTGTCAGTCTCCTCTCTGTCCGTCTCCTCTCTGTCAGTCTCCTCTCTGTCCGTCTCCTCTCTGTCAGTCTCCTCTCTGTCCGTCTCCTCTCTGTCCGTCTCCTCTCTGTCCGTCTCCTCTCTGTCAGTCTCCTCTCTGTCCGTCTCCTCTCTGTCAGTCTCCTCTCTGTCCGTCTCCTCTCTGTCCGTCTCCTCTCTGTCAGTCTCCTCTCTGTCAGTCTCCTCTCTGTCCGTCTCCTCTCTGTCCGTCTCCTCTCTGTCCGTCTCCTCTCTGTCCGTCTCCTCTCTGTCCGTCTCCTCTCTGTCAGTCTCCTCTCTGTCCGTCTCCTCTCTGTCCGTCTCCTCTCTGTCAGTCTCCTCTCTGTCCGTCTCCTCTCTGTCCGTCTCCTCTCTGTCAGTCTCCTCTCTGTCAGTCTCCTCTGTCCGTCTCCTCTCTGTCAGTCTCCTCTCTGTCCGTCTCCTCTCTGTCAGTCTCCTCTCTGTCAGTCTCCTCTCTGTCAGTCTCCTCTCTGTCAGTCTCCTCTCTGTCAGTCTCCTCTCTGTCAGTCTCCTCTGTCCGTCTCCTCTCTGTCCGTCTCCTCTCTGTCAGTCTCCTCTCTGTCCGTCTCCTCTCTGTCAGTCTCCTCTGTCCGTCTCCTCTCTGTCCGTCTCCTCTCTGTCCGTCTCCTCTCTGTCCGTCTCCTCTCTGTCCGTCTCCTCTCTGTCCGTCTCCTCTCTGTCTCCATAAAAGACCCTCTTCTCCCCCCCCCTCTCCCCATCCTCACCGTTGCTCTGAGCAGCAGCGCCGGTCGTCAGGGAAACGGGGTGTTGCATGGCAGCGCCCAGGCCCGGGTATCCACGGTAACCGTAGCTGAGGCCGGCTCCGTTGATGTAGAGCTGGGTGTCCTGGGAGGAGGAGAAGGCTGAGGCGGCCAGGGAGTAGGCGGAGTGAGCGAGGGACGCCGGCTCCCTCAGACCGCCGCCGCTGCCGCCGGACGGCTTGTCCAGAGAGATCTGGTCATCCTGGAGGAGGAAACAGGAAGTACTTCTAAATGCTATACAGCAAGATGGATGGATTAAAATGCAACTGGTGGGAAGAACCCAGGGTTATTATTACAGTATGAAGACATCATTTCCTAGAAAGAGGAGTTCTGATTCGTCAAAGTCTCGTTGAGGATTATAATAATACAAATACAAAATGTTCACCAACTTTTCACTACTTTTAACATTGAGTCTGTCATTTAGCTCTGTTAGTGCTGTTAAACAACACCCTGTGTCTGTTTTGTGCCCTAAAGGAATACAGATGTGTCTCCAAAACTGACCTACATTAATACATTATTTAGGATTAAATCGTTTTTTTATAACGGCAGTCAAACTGTGAACCAGCGTTATGTTTGAGGTTACACATATAGATAATAAACAAGTGTTTTTTCTGTGGTAAAATAATGTAATAACTAACTGGATAACAGAGATGTGTCAGTGTGGCTGGATGGTGTTTTGCAGTTAGTGATATAGCTGTAATGCTAACTGTATTTCTCTGGCTTCACCTCCTGATGGTTCACTTATTGAACTACGCAGGTCTGCAGGCACGGCCAGCTCTAACCCCTTTGGTGCTATTTATTTTCATAAATAACTGTATTTATTATAGTAAAAATAAACAATTGGTCCCTGATGTTGTTGTCTTAAAAGTGTTTAGTCGGTTTTACTACAATTTACACTTTAATTAACACATAAGTGGCCGAACAAATGAAAAAAAGAGTAACAGAGGTGAAGTGTGTGTTTCTCTATTTCTTTCTTTATTTGTTTATTTGTTACCTCAGTGCAGAAAACAAGGGAGGCATTTATTTAAAAAATATTTATATATTTTTGGAGGGCGACCAGCGCCGCACAGAAGGTGGAGCCCTAGGCGACCGTCTATATGTCCTACCTCAGCTGTTTTAACCCTCCTGTTGTCTTCGGTTCAAATTTGACCCGTTTTCAAACTTCATTATATCATAAATATGGATGTCTTTCACCTATTTGCCCCAAAATTACCTGGATGGTTCCCTTATATGGTCTTTGCAAAAAATAATAATAATGACCACTACTTTCGTTGCATTATGGGTATTTTATTCAAAATTATAGCACCTGTGGTGCAATGTGTCACTCTGTCATTAAACATTTTTTTTACATTATGATATTTGTAATATTCTGACTAAACTTTGACATATACCGGTCTGTGATAATCCATCAACATTATTCTTCCAATTTTGAGTATAGTCCAAATAATTCATAATTTCTGCATTTTTTCCTAAGAAAATTAGGTTTAATTTCATATAAATTAGGTTTATTGACCATGAATTCCAAAAAAAGTGTAAAACTTGTGGTAATGAGTTGGAATGAAGTTGGCCAAAAAGGTGGAATAAAGAATTGGGTGATAATTTATAATGTATGCTTTAAAAACAGTCAAACCAGACCAAAGACAAAAGTTGTATGGTCGACGGGAAGACAACAGAAGGGTTCAACTTTTACATCACGTAGCACCTCAGAAAATATTTGTCTCTCCTGGTTCCACCATCAGGACCGATGTTAAAACACACCAGCGTAGGCTTATACCCTCGTCTGCAATGCACACTTCATGCAGGAGGCAAATTTATTAATAATAATAATAATAATAATAATAATATTACTTATTGTTGACTTTTGTCAGCCGCACAACGCCGTACAGAGACGGGGTAAAACAATACAACTGGCACTTAAACTCTTCCATAAAACCAAAAAGATATGTAAGGGAGGTGTATGGATGAGGAAGAGTTGTGATAAGGGTTGTGTTATATCTATTTTTAATAACTCCGGATGGATATGTGGGTTGTAAATAAACTTGGGATGCTGTTCATATATTTAATTTGGGATGTAAATAAATCTGGGATAGTTTATATATTATATTATATTATATTATCATTCTGTGATATATGAGTTATTAGAGGAGAAGTGAGAAAGGGAAATATAAGTTTTACTTCTACCTACTACTTTTCAGACACCGTTACTCTTGTTTTGTTTGTTATTATTTTATATCTGTTTTTATTTATTTTCGTGTTTGAAATAAAGTCATTCATTCATTCATTCATTCATTCATTCATAACTATATTAATAGTTCCCGTTTGCAGTGTTTTTGAACCCTTCATCTTGTCATCACAGTTTTGTAACTAATCGTGGATGTTTGAACGCACTACTACCCGACTACGTAGCTGCTACGTGGCGGGGTCGGAGCTCCGTGGCGGGGTAGGGGCGCGTGCGTACGTTTTTTTGTTTAAAAATAAAAAATTATTACAGCAAAGCCAAAACTTTGTAACATTTAAATCCAATTTCAATGATCTCATGATTAAGGTATTTTCAGTTGTAGTAGTATTTTGATTATGTTTTTTAAATATTTCACCAGTGGTACACGGACCACAGTTTGAGAACCGCTGGCCTACAGTCCGTCTTCAGACAGATGTGTCTGCAGGTAACGACACAGATGTTTCTCTCAGTATAACTGGGATTCTTAATCAGCAGCACTGAACCGGCCGGCCTGCTCAGCTTTTTATGTACATTAATGCTTTTGTTTTCCCGCCACACTTACGTGAAAGGCGTCGAGGCGCATCCTCTTTGCGGCGTTGCGTGATTCGCTCTCGCAGGCGGCAGCCAGGATGTTCTCAGCCATGGCTGAGGTGAGGTGAGGCGGAGTAGGACGGGTCTGCAGAAAAACATTATTATTATTATTATTATTATTATTATTAGAGAGCGACATCTTCAACATTTTACTACTGACAAATATCAACAGTTTGTTTGTGATGTAAAAGAAAATCCATGAAGAAAAGAACTGTTAGTTTAATGTTTAGTGATTTTTTTATTGTTCGTTTTACTTTTATTTTTATTCGGCTGTAATCAGATTTGATTTAATTGCTGTCCTGAAATGTTTTTTTGTTCCTGGTTCAACCACGTAAAGAACTTTGTAACTTTGTTTTGAACAGTGCTGTATAAATAATAAAGTTTATTATTAATTATTATGATCATTCTGAAATGATAATTCCTGTGTGACGTCTGGAGGTAATAAACAAGCTTCATGTTGTTTTATATATTTTTTAGATTATTAGATGAAGTTAGTACCGGTACATATGTTTTAGTATCTAATGTATAAAAGCTTTACTTTAATCCTTTTCTATGAATATGGAGACTGATGTAAATTATATTTGGAGGCACATGGTGTGATAATCACGGTGAAGAAGAGCAGAACTCCTCCTGATGACGACCGTCCTGGATTTAACACACGGTTTAACATGACTCTTCACCACCGGAGGGCAGCAGAGATATTTCATCTTTACAGTCAGAGTGAAGCAGCCTGTCAATACAACATCACTACAGTTCCCATCATGCACCTGTCCTGCATTAGTACAGAAACATCCAGCCACATAATGAACATTATGATAGAAGTATCTGATGATCATCTCCATGCTCTATTATGTCTCAGAAGTTGTTGCAGTATTTTTTGGGGTTGATTCCATTTGTTCCACAGATTTGGTGCTAAATTTAACCATTTTTTACCACTGGAGAATTAATAAAAATGATCAATAATCCCTCCAAAATACCACATTAAGACACCAAGACCTCGAGGAACACCAGAGAAAAAGACATGCTGTGATTTGGGATCAAAACTTTTGAGATTTCTGCAAGAATTAAATTTTTTCGCCGATTGGATGGCGAGCACTTGTGTTGTGTAAACTGCTCAGAAACCCCCTTATTGTCAATCTATCTAGGAAATTCTTCCATCCTCTGAATGCTCTAGGTCTCTAGTCTGATCCATCCATCCTCTGAATGCTCTAGGTCTCTAGTCTGATCCATCCATCCTCTGAATGCTCTAGGTCTCTAGTCTGATCCATCCATCCTCTGAATGCTCTAGGTCTCTAGTTTGATCCATCCATCCTCTGAATGCTCTAGGTCTCTAGTCTGATCCATCCATCCTCTGAATGCTCTAGGTCTGTAGTTTGATCCATCCATCCTCTGAATGCTCTAGGTCTCTAGTTTGATCCATCCATCCTCTGAATGCTCTAGGTCTCTAGTCTGATCCATCCATCCTCTGAATGCTCTAGGTCTGTAGTTTGATCCATCCATCCTCTGAATGCTCTAGGTCTCTAGTCTGATCCATCCATCCTCTGAATGCTCTAGGTCTCTAGTTTGATCCATCCATCCTCTGAATGCTCTAGGTCTCTAGTTTGATCCATCCATCCTCTGAATGCTCTAGGTCTCTAGTCTGATCCATCCATCCTCTGAATGCTCTAGGTCTCTAGTCTGATCCATCCATCCTCTGAATGCTCTAGGTCTGTAGTTTGATCCATCCATCCTCTGAATGCTCTAGGTCTCTAGTTTGATCCATCCATCCTCTGAATGCTCTAGGTCTCTAGTTTGATCCATCCATCCTCTGAATGCTCTAGGTCTCTAGTCTGATCCATCCATCCTCTGAATGCTCTAGGTCTCTAGTTTGATCCATCCATCCTCTGAATGCTCTAGGTCTCTAGTTTGATCCATCCATCCTCTGAATGCTCTAGGTCTCTAGTTTGTGGCTGTAAAGTTTCATGAGGCTGTGATTATCCTAGAGGTCACCACAGGTCATTTTATACAGTGAGGTCAATGAAATGTCTCCTATGGGGACTAACATCATCACACATGAATACAGTTGGGCTCATTGGATCCACCAGAGTCTCAGCTTTACAGTGAGACCCAGTTTATGTGATTCAACACTGTTTAGGGACCCCAGGATGCAGAAATATTCAAACACACCATTTTAGAATAGGAGACAATAACACATTTAAACTGCATGTGATGATCATAAAGTGGGCATGTCTGTAAAGGGGAGACTCAAGGGTACCATAGAACCCATTTACATTCACTGATCTGGAGGTCAGAGGTCAAGAGATCCCTTTGAAAATGGACATGACAGTTTTTCCTCGCCAAGATTTAGCCCAACTTTGGAGCATTATTTCACCTCCTTCCTCTAACTCTCGCTCTAAAACTGAACCACCAAGAGTATGAAGAACGCATGTATAAATCTTACTAGAGTAGAGTACTTGAGTAGATGTGCTTCATGTTCAGACACATCGTGTTAACTTGAGGCTCGTCTTCACTGGTTGGGTATAAAGTTAATGACTTCAAGAGGAAGAGGAGGCAGCGACGACCTTCAACCTCTACGTGAAGTTTATTGGATTATTTAGACACTCAGCATCATCTCCAGCGTGCTGACAGCGTCAGGCTCTTTGTTAACAACATTATTACTTTTTAATTACTAGCAAAGATCGCAGCGTATTAATTATCTGTGTCACAGCACACACACACACACACACACACACACACACACACACACACACACACACACACACACACACACCCCGCTGGTCGCCGCTGACGTCGGGTTATCAAGTGTGAAACGTATTAACAGCACACACATCTGTCACTCTGAGTCAGTCACATGTGTCACATCTGTAAACTGAAATAAACTGACTGGAGCGTGTTGTTGCCATAGTTACGGCTCATTAACGGGAACATTTCTATCTTTTCTTTTTACACGAGAGATGATAATTGTTTGTTGCTAGTCGGCCGTGTTGCGGTGAAAGCTGCAGCTTATTATGTTTAATAGAAGACAAATTCATTACATTATGTCGGCGAGCTGCTAATTATTGCAAAATGAACCCCGACGGGGTCGAGGAGGGACTCCAGTCACCCTGAAGGAGTTCAGTTTCATATATCATCCCACTTATTATACGGCTACTTACTAAAGAAATCAATAATTTAACACAAGATATTGATTTAAAGGGACTATTTGTAACTTTCAGAAATGTCTTGTTAACAGCGACACCTGTGTCCGTTAAGTCAACGAAAGTCAGCGTCGGCTCGCGCTTGCACGCTCTACATAGACATGAAGGAGCATCGCTCAACACAGTGAGGCGACACATGTCAGCTAAAAGCACAATATCACTCTATATTTCAGCTGCTTGGCAGTAATGTTAGCTGACCAGACCAAGGTCTCTCCATGAACATGATTTAGATCTGATCCTAGTGATGGCTTTCCTTGCCTCACCCTCCGGGGCTCCGCAGCGAGAAACGTGAACCCTGACACCGATACCCGGTGTCTCCCTGCGGGCGCAGTCGGGAGATGATAACGTTTCTCTCTGCGGAGCTCCATCACTTCACAAGACACGGGAAACCTCTGTTGGTCTGGAGGAGCTGCAGCAGTTATTTCTGCACAAACGTCCACTGAACATTCACTAGATATTCTCAGAGCTAAACTAACTCTTCTGCAGTGTGGAGTGAGCAGCATGCACGTGAGAGGTGGAGTGAGACAGCGAGAACGCGCCCGGTGTGTTAGTGAAGGCAGGCAGGCAGCGGAGCGGGAACTTCAGCCACACGCGAGCGCGCATGTGTCCCAACCCGGTACATTTATACGCTTAAAAAGTTACAAACAGTCCCTTTAAAAGGTCCAGTGTGTAGGATTTAGCGCCATCTAATGGTGAGGTAGCAGACTGCAACCGACTGAAACTTCTCCTGTGTACCAAGCGTTTAGGAAAACAACGGTGACCGATGCAAACATGTGACAACGTGAATGTCCTCATCTAGAGCCGGTGTTTGGTTTGTCCGTTCTGGGCTACTGTAGCAACATGACGACCCGCTCTATATGTAGATATAAGCGTCTCATTCTAAGGTGACATTTCATGGAAAATAATTGTCAGAATAATTGGTAATAACAGACGATCAGGTATGGTACCTCCATGCCGCTCTTCTTCATGCGTCGGCAGGATTTGAGGTAGGTGCGGATGCGCTTGCGGGCGCGTTCCTGGAACTCTGGGAACTGTCTGCTGCAGGACTCGATGATGGCCTGGATCTTCTCCTTGGGCTGCTTGGAGATGGGAACCATCCGATCCAAGTTCTCGTCCACAAACAGACGCACAAACATCTGCGGGAAGACGACACAGCTGTTAGAGCGATTACCTGCAGTCAGTCGATCCATCGTTAATATTAATAACTGATCATGTCTGTCCTGTGTGATCGATGACACTGAGACCGTCTTTATGAACACGAGGAGACACCTTATTGATCCCAGCGGACATCACGACAGACCCATCAACAACGCCGTCTCTGACTTACATTGAAGGCCTTTAGTCTCTCGGGATCGACTCCCTCCGTGTCGTTGATCTTGTCGTTGTCGTCGTGGTCGTCGTGGTCGTCGTCGTCATCGTCGGCGGCGACCTGCCGCCCCGTGGTCAGGTCCTCGGCACCCAGGTCCATCTTCACGCTGTCGTAGCTGCCGCCCGAGCTGTACTGAGGGGACTGAGAGCACACACAGAGCTCCGTTAGCATCCATCAAGTCTCTCCATCTACTATATACTGTCTGTCTGTCGGTGTGTTTTTAACCATTTATGGGCTCGACTGGTTCATCGTTCCCGTGGACTCGTCCTTTAATGAAACACTCATTAAGAGTCTCGTTAGAATCTGACAGCTTGTCAATAAAAGGTCCTTAAACACGAAGATTTAGGTCTTTGATTAAGACACTCAGCGGACGTCATGGAGGCGAATATCAGCCCACAGAAATGTCAAAATCAGATATTAAACGGCAACTATTTTCATTATCGATTAATTCACGTCAATTCATTCTTGTCACTAGGGATGTCATGAGAACCGATACTTCGGTACCAAGTCGATGACAAAATTCTAAAAACGTGACGGTACTTGTTTTCTACAGTACCGACGGTACCGTACGACGCCTGCCCTGCAGGGTCCGAAATTAACACCCACCAAGCAACAAATGTGGCTGCTTCTGTCCTCTGCTCTCTGTGTCGGAGTTTAACACACGCACAACAGCGCCATGAAGCGGCGAGGTCCAGAGATGCAGAGATCCTCTATGTTCGAGAAGAGGATTCACTCTTGGGGGAAAAAACTGAACTGAACAAATTGAATTTCTATCTTTTGTTGCTTATTGTTAAATCTCTGAAAAGTGGTGTTTTGTTTTTTTATTGAACTCTGGACTCTATATTTCCGGTGAATGTTACTGGGACTTGTATTTGATTATCTCTTTTACACTTAACTCCCCAGATCCACTTAGTTTGAACCAATCCAACAGCATCCAATCAAGTTTCAGGAGAAAACCATGAAGAACTGACGTTACGTTACTGAGCTCCAGTTGGATCCAGTTACTCTGCTGTTAAAATGACGTTACAGTTGATGATAAGCACATACGGCTTGTTTAGGACTCGAGACCTGAGTTGGGACTTGAGTCACAGACTTGAGACTTAATTGATTTAATTGACGTCTCTTTAAAATGACGACTCCGAGGCCTCGACTCCTCTCCTCGCATCTCTTCCTCGCCTCCTCCGCTCGCGTCTCCCGTTGAGGAGAGGAGTCGAGGAGGTACAAACTCAGAAATGGGAAAGTCCTTCTGTCTTTAGTTATTGTTTTAATTTTGATTGAGAGAGATAAAGTTACACGTTGTGTGTTGGAGGTGATGGATGTGAACCTGATCTAACCGGGTGGAGCGTTCCTGTTGCAGATGTTCATGATGTTCTCAGATAGAAACGTGTCGGTTTGGTGAAATAGAGACTCGACTGTCTGTAGGAGGGAATGATTCTTTCTCTGATTGATGTCAGATTAACTCTTTACTGAATCTCTTTATAGACCTGTGTGTACACATACTGTACGTACAGTGTGTGTGTGTGTGTGTGTGTGTATGTGTGTGTGTGTGTGTGTGTGTGTGTGTGTGTGAGTGCGTGTGTGTGTGCGTGGACTCACCTTGCCCCCGTAGTCACGGCCGTCTCGGTCCAGTCGCAGCTCAGCGGTGTGTGTGTTGGACTGGGAGTGTGTGTTGGGAGTGTGTGCGTTGTGCGTGTGCGGCAGCGGCAGAGGCAGGGCCGGGTGCGGCGCCACGGGAGGCTTGGCGGCCAGCGGGTACTTCCTGCGGAGCTCCTCGGGCGCGTTGGGATGCAGAGCGCCGAGCAGAGCCGCGGCCGCCGCCGACACGGTGACGGGCAGGTGCGAGGTGGACAGGAGCAGGCGCTGAGGGGGGGCCGGGAGGGGGTCGCTCAGGTTCATCGGCTGCTGGTCCTCGGACGACGAGGAGGAGGACGTCGGCGTGCTGAAGTCCAGCGGGGCGGGGCCGCCGTTGCCGTTGACGACCTCTGTTTCCTGGACCATGGCGCCGTCCGTCACGGCGGAGGAGGGAGGGGTCAGGGCGGGCAGGCCGTTTCCACTGCCGCTCTCTGACGATGAATCCTCTGGAAGGAGACGAAGGACACGTTCAACCAATCAGGAAACATTGTAAACAGTTTATGTTCTCAATCGCTGGATTCAAGTCTGCTTTATTTAACTTCTTTTTATTTCCTCTCATCAGGTCCAGTCGTTACTGTTACGGTCGTCACATGTTTTAAGACACAACAGGGTCATAAGTGTCCTCAGGAGGTCAGTCTGTGAGCTTGAGCATCCCCACAATGTCCACAGAGAATACATAAATGTACAGGGAGGAAAAATAATGATTTAAACTTATATTAGGAGAGAAGAGAAGATAAGTATAGAAAAGGAATTGAAAAAGAATAAATAAATAGATAAATAAATAAAATAAAAATGAGAAATAAAGTTAGAAAATAGAAATAAAAGAATAAAAAAAAATAGAATAGGAATAATAATAAACAAAAATAAATAGAGAAAAATAGGGAAACAATAAAACAATAATAAAAATGAATAAATAAATAAATAAATAAAAAATAAGTAAATAAATAAATAAAAATAAAGAGAAACAAATTAAATAGTTTTAATAAATCACATTGAAAAAAATAAAAAATAAATGATGAGTCTTCTTCAATACAGCATGATGTTCATTTAGTAGGTTGCTGAGCCCTGGTATATACGCTCCATGCATCATGTACAACATCATGTTACTCTCATCATCATCATCATCATCATCATCATCATCATCATCATCATCATCATCATCATCATCAGTCTCATGTTTGTATGCTGTTTGCAGAAAAGTGCACGTGGCTCATTATTAGTGTGACGACAACATAAACAAATATAGAGAGTGATTTCAGGGAGCTCTAATTCTGTGTGAATCAGTCATTAACATTACAGATGTCATGTGGTTGCTGTGTGTGTGTGTGTGTGTGTGTGTACTGAATAGACACATAGATACACTGTACTGTATATTTATATTATATTTATATTATTGGATGTCCAGCAGATGGCAGGCTTCCTTCACGTCTGTGTGTGTTGAGAGTCTTAGAAACGGTTCATAAAGATAATATTCCTCTATGCTTTCTTCTCTTTCATTGTATTATAGAGGGGACGTTAACCGACAGTACGATGCTGACTACACCATAAACCCCTCATGAAACCCCTCTGACCTGGTCTCAGCCTCACAGTGATGCTATGTGTTGACACTGTGTTCATGTTATTGTGTACACTCCCGAGGAAATGATGAAATGAATCATCCTGCAGAAAACTAGTAAATCTGGTTATTACAGCCACAGCTGTCTCACAGCTGGAATGAAATTGGGGGACAGTTAGTGTGTCGCTGTAGCCAGCGGGGCTGTGACGGGAGGAAATAATCTCCAAACTGTCTGCTGGTGGGGGGGGGGGGATAATGAGTCCTCAAATTATTATAAAGCCACGGGCTGTGGACGGACTGCTAATGCCTTCCTCTCTCCCCGGGTTACAGCAGTTACTACCAGGGTTTATATATATATATATAACACTGTAGTCTCTGTAGACGTGTTGGTTCTGTGTTCATGAGTTAAAATGTTTCCCAGCATGCACTGCTGCAGAGGCCGTTGTTCCAGCTCTGTTTATTGGATTAAACCCGTCCAGACAATAACACAGTCACCACCCTGCATTATGACAGACGCCCCTCCCCCACCTCAACACAAAACCACCACCTCATCATCATCATCATCATCATCATCATCATCATTACCGAGCTCGTCTTCCTCCCACTTCATCATTGGAACATCCTCGCCCCCCCGTCATCGTTATTGATGCCACCTTTTACAGCGGACGCAGCGTTGCTGAGTTTAAAGCTAAAACCAGAACGAGACTCAAAGTGTGCAGGAAGCTCCGTCTCTCCTCCTCCAACACCTGAGTTATCATCTAGACCAGTAGTTCTCAATCTGGGGCCGGCAGCGGAGGAAGAAATGTTCAGATCATTTATTTAAAGGGACTGTTAGTAAGAATCAGAAATGTCTTGTTAACAGCTTCACCTGTGTCCGTTAAGTCAACTAAAGTCAGCGTCCTGTTGCTGGCGCTTGTGCTCGCTCTACATAGACATGAAGGAGCATCGCTCAACGCAGTGAGGAGACACACGTCAGCTAAAAGCACAATATCACTCTATATTTCAGCTGCTTGGCAGTAATGTTAGCTGACCAGACCAAGGTCTCTCCATGAATCAATGCTGATCCTAGTGTTGGCTTTTCCCGCCTCAGCCTCCCGACCGCGGCCGGAGGGAACGGGGGAGACGCCGGAGTTTTGGTCGGAGACGATAACGTGTCTCTCTGCGGAGCCCCGTCACTTCACAAGACACGGGAAACCTCTGTTGGTCTGGAGGAGCTGCAGCAGTTATTTCTGCACAAACGTCCACTGAACATTCACTAGATATTCTCAGAGCTAAACTAACTCTTCTGCAGTGTGGAGTGAGCAGCATGCACGTGAGAGGTGGAGAGAGAAGGAGAGAAGGAGCGTGGTGTGTGAGTGAAGGCAGGCAGAGGAGCAGAGTACAGCAGAGACTCCGGTCCTGGAGACCAAAGCTACGGTCTCCCCCGCGTCCTCCGACCGCGGCCAACACTGTTTAACAGCTTCACTAGATACAACCAAGAGGTTTTGGTGCTTCACTGGAGTTTGTGTTGGAGTCTGAGTCTGAACAGCGGAGACACACGAGAGACCATGAGACACACGAGAGACCATGAGACACCGACCAGCAAGGATTTATACCTGGAAGAAGTTACAAACAGGATCTTTAAGTAAAAATGCAATACCACAGTGAAAAGACGCCGCTACGAGTAAAAGTCCAAACTTTCATAATCCTACTTAAGTAAAAAAAAAATGGTATCACCGAATGTACTTAAATATCAATAGTAAAAGTATAGTATAGAAAATTGGTTTATAGAGAACGCTCTAGACCGGCTCTGTGTGAAAAGCGGAACTTCTGTTATGAAGTCCCCCCACCCCTCAAAGGGCCACAAGATAACTCTGAGGGGCTGTGATCTGTGAGATGAGGAGAGGAAAGAAGAGTTCTGAGTTTATGTTGTTTTATTTTCAGGACTTCTTTGTGAAATATTGGTTTAATTGAAACCTTTAAAACCATCTGAGAAGTTTAAAATGGGAACTTTTGGTTGAACTGCTAACAACTCAAAAACATCTGGATCTTGACGAGGGACATTGATGTTTTATAGTGAGGGGTCAAAAACAAAACAGTTTGTGAATCATTGGCTGGTAAACAGAACAATATCTGAAGTAGCATAGAGTACATCAAAGCTGTCTTTAGGTACAGGACATAAGTAAATGAACTTTGTTACTAGTTATCTATCTATCCGTCCATCTATTGTGATTTTAATGATTTCAATATTTGTTCAGTTTTAAATGGACTCTCCTCTCATGAGACACTGAAGAAAAGGGGTGTTGGATGCTTCAGTATTTATCACTGCAGCAGGTTCAACATCTCTCTCTCTCTCTCTCTCTGTCTCTCTGTATCTCTGTCTGTATCTCTCTGCAGACAGACAGGCTACTAAATAAGTGATCATGGAATAAATGGTGTGTGCCAGCAGGCCGGCAGGCAGGATGGATGGATGGATGCCGGTCCACCATGCCGGTTAGCTTTTATCGCCCTAAACAGAGTTATTCTACATCCACGAAGACACGGAGAGGAAGGACGGACGGAGCCTCCTCTTCTACCCCGATGCATGGTTTACTGTTTAATTAGAGCTCACTGCGATGTTCACAGCATCACACACAGATGGAGAGGGATGAATGGAGAGATTTGGACTGATGAACACAGAGAGAGAAGCTGAATGAGACGGAGCAGAGAAGATTGAATGAACGAGTTGAAACAGAAACAGAGAGCAGATCCGACTGAGGATGATTGGAGGAGCGAGGAAGAGGAGGTAATGAGTCAACAGCACGAGAGAGAGAGAGAGAGAGAGAGAGAGAGAGAGAGAGAGAGAGAGAGAGAGAGAGAGAGGGCTGAGGATGGTATCGACTGTGTCATTCTTTCGGTGGGGGATGGAGGGGTGGAGGGATGGAGGGGTGGAGGGGTGGAGGGGTGGAGGGGTGGAGGGGTGGAGCCCAAACCGCTGCATGGAGAGAGGGAGAGATGGGTAGGGAAGGAGAGAGAGAGGGTGATGCACTATGGAGGGAGGCAAACAGCCAGGCGGGAGGAAAGAGGTCATGATGGGGGTGGGAGGAGGAGGAAGAGGAGGAAGAGGAGGAGAGGAGGAGAGGAGGAGAGGGAGAGGCGAGGGAGAGGGTCATGGCTCGGGGGGGTGGGGGCAGCAGGAGGAGGAGGAGAGGATGAGGGAGGATTGAGATGGGGGATGGGAGGGGGAAGTGTGGAGAGAGTCAAAGGGACAGACACGTGGGAGACATTTCTATTGCTTCTCTTATTCACTGTTTATTTGTTGTCAAATTACTCCGACATCTTCAACACGGACACATTCAGCTGTGATGGACTTAAATGTCGTGTTAATAAAGCATGAATTTGTATTTGAGAGAGAGAGAGAGAGAGAGAGAGAGAGAGAGGGAGAGAGAGAGAGAGAGAGAGAGAGAGTGAGAGAGGGAGAGAGTGAGAGAGGGAGAGAGAGAGAGAGAGAGAGAGGGAGAGAGAGAGAGAGAGAGAGAGAGAGGGAGAGAGTGAGAGAGGGAGAGAGAGAGAGAGAGAGGGAGAGAGAGAGAGAGGGAGAGAGAGTGAGAGGGAATCCGTTGGACGTGGAGGTAGAGAAAGAGAAGGAGCAGCATGGCAGAGTGTATTTATGAGTGTAGAGAGGAGAAGGCCAACCTGACTCCTGTCGCCTCGACACAAATCCTCCCTCAGCAGCAAGACCTCCGTCACTGCCTCCGCATCCCTCCATCCCTCAATCCCTCCATCCCTCCGCATCCCTCCATCCCTCTGCATCCCTCTGCATACCTCCATCCCTCTGCATCCCTCCATCCCTCCGCATCCCTCCATCCCTCCATCCCTCTGCATCCCTCTGCATCTCTCCATCCCTCTGCATCCCTCCATCCCTCTGCATCCCTCCATCCCTCTGCATCCCTCCATCCCTCTGCATCCCTCTGCTTCCCTTTGCATCCCTCTGCATCCCTCCATCCCTCTGCATCCCTCCTTCCTGCCACATCCCTCCATCCCTCTGCATCCCTCTGCATCCCTCCATCCCTCTGCATCCCTCCATCCCTCTGCATCCCTCCATCCCTCTGCTTCCCTTTGCATCCCTCTGCATCCCTCCATCCCTCTGCATCCCTCCATCCCTCTGCTTCCCTTTGCATCCCTCTGCATCCCTCCATCCCTCCGCATCCCTCCATCCCTCCATCCCTCTGCATCCCTCCATCCCTCTGCATTCCTCTGCATCCCTCCATCCCTCTGCATCCCTCTGCATCCCTCCATCCCTCTGCATCCCTCTGCATCCCTCTGCAACCCTCCATCCCTCTGCTTCCCTCTGCATCCCTCCATCCCTCTGCTTCCCTCTGCATCCCTCTGCATCCCTCCATCCCTCCGCATCCCTCTGCATCCCTTTGCATCCCTCCATCCCTTCGCCTCCCTCTGCATCCCTCTGCATCCCTCTGCATCCCTCCATCCCTCTGCCCCGCCATCCCTCCACATCCCTCCATCCCTTCGCCTCCCTCTGCATCCCTCTGCATCCCTTGGCTTCCCTCTGCATCCCTCCATCCCTCCATCCCTCCATCCCTCCAGGACTCCAGCTTGGTTTATGCTCGCCGTAGTGAAGCCTTCTTTTATTTTGAATCCTAATGTAACAGTTGAGGACTAATCGATGAATCGTTGCAGCTCTACTTCAGAGGTCGTGGTTGTTTACCATCCTGATCCTGGAAGTCTGCATCTTGTCTCTCTGCACGTCACGCAAATTTTGCGGAAAATTGCAAACAGCGATTGGACGAAGTTCGACATGTGATCTGATGTGTTTTTTTGCGCCGAGTCACGGCCTGAATTTAAGGCACCACGATCCCCTAAATCTGACAGTGACCATCTCAGAATGTCATCGTCAGATCAAACATCCTCCTCCACTCCACGTCTTTTATCTGATCTGGGAGACAAAAGTTAATTACCCTCCTCCTCCTCCTCCTCTTCCTCCTCCTCCTTCTCCTCCTCCTCCTATCTCCTGTATGAAATCCTACAGTCAGGATCCTCCTTTGTACGTACAGTACACTTATGTTTGCACATGACCTTTTCCTAGCGCAGCAGACAATGACAGTAAACATGAGCGTGTAGCTGTGTAACTGTGTAACTGTGCTCGGTCAGGATTAACCACCGCGAAGCCGACTGTGAAACATTCATCGTTCACTTAAATCCGTTTTCTCCACACGAGAGTCGTGACACAAGAAGTTCAAGAGATGTGACGCCAACAAAACGGATCCATTCGGCGCCGCACAATGCACTCATTCATGCATGTGACCGTGCACCGAGTTACACATTACATGATGCTCACATACAGACTTTAACTAATGTGTTTACATGCACAGCAGTACTGGGAGTACTGGGAGATAGTTTAGCAGCACAGTCAGTGACGAGGTGCTTTCCATAACGCCGTCGACTCCGGATCATCTGACAAAACTTTGTGTTTACAAAAACTTCATTTGGTATTTATGCGTTACGTTTCTGACTGCGGCGCCAAACATGCTGTCCTCCACAACGGAGCAACCTGTCAAGCCTTCAGAGTATTTCAATGATGTTTCTACTAGTGTGAAGCCTTCACTCTTTCATGACTCAGCACTTTCACTTCTCAAGGTCACCCTTTAGTAGGGCTGACCTTTCACTCTCTACCTACATGACCACCTATCCTTCACCTGCTGACATCTGTCCCTCCTCTCTTCCTGTCCTCTTTCCTTCATATCCATCTCTGTCCTCCTCCTTGTCTCCACTCCCTCGTGTCCCCATGTCTCTGGGTACAGCAGTGACGCTGATGATGCATGGCCGTGTTTAGTGTTTCCCGGCAGCCTGAGGGGCACCAGGTGTGTTTAAGAGGTCAAATGTCTTCTTGCGTCAGGGACACACACACACACACACACACACACACACACACACACACACACACACACACACACACACACACACACACGCACACTATATACATGGAGCTAAAAGCCTGTGTCCCTAAAGAGAAGGAGGACAAGTGGACCACGACTTTGACAGTCAATCATTGTTCAACCCACAATCCACCGGGAGGAGGAGGAGGATGCTGCATCAGCTAACCTGGCAACCCACATCTCCATCAATGTGTGTGTGTGTATGTGTGTGTGTGTGTGTGTGTGTGTGTGTGTGTGTGTGTGTGTGTGTGTGTGTGTGTGTGTGTGTGTGTGTGTGTGTGTGTGTGTGTGTGTATAAGAGCAGGTGTGTCTCTGCATCATGTGTGTTTCTGTGTTTACGGCATACGAACTGTCGTATTAACCGGCGAGCTGTTAGCGTTCACACGCCGTAAATCACGCTCCTCTCTGTGTTTTTAATTCACTCCGCCGCTCCGTCGCTCACATGAAGGGTGAAAAATCACACATAGAGGTTGAAAAGGTACAACAACCATCAATCTGCTGGCGTTTAGTTAATGATGTGGATGAATCGGTGCACGGGGAGCTGAGACGGGGAGCTGAGACCTGGTTCCTGAGACCTGGTTCCTGGCTGGACCGGGTTCGGTGCTAAATTGCGGCCGAATGGTTCCACAGATAGTCAGCGGTGTCTATAACAGGAAGTCCTGGATATTCAATCGCTTTAAGCTACGTTTGAGTCAAACAACTGAAGACTGATTCAATAAATTCAACGATATTATCTGCTGCTATTTTCAACAATTAGTTGTTCTGGATTTCTCATCTTAAGTCTCATCGTCCTGTTTCAGTCACGACGTGTTCTCATACAACGGTTTGATATCTTACCAAAAAGTTATTCCTCCTTTTTCGTTCATTTTCCTACGAATGTCCAGCAACACGTGTCATTTTCTGCTTGTTACATGCATACAGTCTTTTCAAAATAAAGTTCTGTCTACACAGCGAACAGCATCCTGAGGTTTAGAAAACAAAACTACTGAGAAAGGTTTAGAAGGAAAGATCGTAGCTTGGCTTAAAGTCCGTGTAAAGCAAATATTAATCTGCATTCTGGGTTTGTCACACCACAGACAAACATGTTACCGACCACCCAGCCAAATTAGAGTGGTATATAAGTATATAAGTATGTAGGTATATAAGTATATAAGTATATAAGTATATAAAATTAGCTTTCAAAATCATGTAAAAATCCTCAGTATTCTCTGCTCTGAGACGCTTGGCTTGGAAAGGCTCGGGGTGATGTAAATGCCAATATCAGCCCCGCCTAAAAAATCCTGAACACAAAACTGGCAAAAAACAGTTTAACTGTCTAACTCCACAATCCAGAACTACAACGTTCACAGTCTTTGCAACATGTTTTCAGTCATTATTGTTCAACATTTATAATGTGTTTAGAAACAAATCTCTGAATTTCCTTTGCACGACCTTTAAATAACTCATAATAAAATGTCGCGAGCAGCTCTCGGTGTCGCTCTATTGCCGTCTGGGTGGAAACAATCGAGCTATAGACGCTGTACAGTTCCAGATACAGGTTGAGATAACGAAAAGGAAAAGAAGGTGTGAAAAACTGACAGAAATCAGGAGAAATGTGGGATAATTGTGACCCCAGAAGATAACGTGAGTCTCCTGGAAAAATCTGGAGGGTTGGTGAGTTTGCATAAAACATCCTCTAAAAGAAGAAAACATCAACCTGATATCACATCTGGAGACTTTAAGACAAGACAGAAGATAATCTAAGTTACACAGAACATCTGGCGGTGACAAAAGCTCAAACATCCATCTTCTATTTAGCTCTCTTTCTTTTAGAGTCATAGAACCGATCTCACCGTGTGGTGGATCATCTGAGAGGAAACACTCAGAGCTGCTAATGATACGGCGAGGCCTCTCTGGAGCCGAGCGTCCACCAAACAGCACGTTGTTAAGTCAACTAGCAGTCCCTTCTAATTAGACACCAGATATACGTCCCGGTGAACTTGAGAGCAACGGCCCTTTAATTAAAAAAGCAGACGTATATCACCTGAGACGGGAGCACGTTTCAATCAATGTGATTTAATAATCGTCACAAGATATTTTACATTTGGGCCTCACGCGGGGGAGAGCGCAACAAATCAATGTCTCTATTGTAGTGATGGGGGCACTTGAGCATTGATTTGAATAAGGCAGATTAAAAACCCGGCATTAATTAAGCAGATTGTTTCTTTAATGCGGCGGCCGTGTAAACAGTAGCTCCGAGGGGGGGGGCGTACACCAACAAACACACTCCCTGCTGAGGGGGAAATAAACATTTATTACTCCTCATGTCACATGTCTTTCTCTATCGGAGCTCTTTCACTTCTTGTTGCTTGCTGGAGGGAATAAAGACAAATACTTGGAAGTCAATGAAACAAGTAATTGCATAAAGATACGGATACCAGTATCGGGTCCGATACTGTGCTCATACTCGAACTCGCAAAACGGCTCCGATACCACTTTACAGCAGCGCAACGTTAACCTCTCGTCACCATCTTTCAGGTCCTCACGCTCCACCTCCCCGACGGTGCGGGCGAGACGGGCCGGTGGAGAGAAGTACTCGGATCGGTACTCGTATCGGAGAGTACCCAAATGTAAGTACTTGTACCCGGTCAGAAATGAAGTGGTATCGGTGCATCCCTAGTAAGTAGTTTTGTTGCCTTATCTTAACAATCTTTTCCTAAACCTAACTAAGGTTTAGGAAAAGAAACTAAGTTTGTTAGTAGTTAGTAGTAAAAGTAAATGAAACAAGTATAAACATTAAAACACAAAAGTTTTGCATGTGAAACTATTTTTGTCGACCAAAATATTGTGTTCATTTCTTAACTTGGTAAAAAAATAAATGTGTTTTATCCTTGAAGGTTTTTACAAAATTCACAAAGCAAGACTTCTTTGAGTCCTTGAACCTCTTTACCTCTCAGAACAAAGGTGAAGCATCTCTTTCATGTCTAACTATTACTTTAAAGGGGCTCTATGGAAGAATCAGAAACACACACAGAGTCCCCGGACATAATGGCCCGTACCATCACACACACACCACGGCCGGTACTGCAATCGGTTTCCTAGATTTTCTTTTTAAAGTAAGATCAACTTGTCAAACTTTACAGTGTAAAACTTCTTCTTCTTTATCTCCTCTCTCCTCGCCGACTAACGGAGTCACGTGATGCGTTTCCAATCAGCACGAGACGGGTTTTAAACCTCGAACAATAACTCAAGGACACTCACATCACGCCTGGACTCAACAGACAGCAGCAGGTTGAACGCTTCATACGCCGGCTTTATGTGCCGCTGATTTATTACTGCAAATGTAAAAGTTGTTGCCCCTCAACACACAACGTGACCCGTGTGTGTGTGTGTGTGTGTGTGTGTGTGTGTGTGTGTGTGAATAGAAGGGTTTGTCTGTTGTCCGTCACAAAGGCCATGTTTTAATGACCTTGAGTGTTCATGTGGGGGTGTCTGTATGGCGTGTGTGCGTCACGCGGTCACATGGTTGCATGCTATAGGACGCAGCGATGACCCCGGGGAGAACAGATCGCCCTGACCTTCGTCAGCAGCGCAGCGTCGTGCTGAACTTGTGTCCTGGATGAACCTTCATTCTTTACAGTGGATAAAGTGTGGAATGTGTTTTTAAACCAACCGCTGCGCCGGATAATAAATCTGTTTAAAGATTTTTATGTTGAACTATTCACATGATTCAGTCTTTACATGCAGCTGAAGTTGTATTGGAAAGGTCACAGAGGTCATCTACAGCTCACGGAGAGACACATTTAAGACTTCATCATGTTTTTAACTGAACCGGTGGTGAGAGAAAAGCTCCAAAGAGATTCTGGTCCTCGAGTTTCTGACTTCGCTCACCTTTATGCTAATTACAATAAACTGGAGCAGAGTTCAGAACGGGCTGAATGTTTGACGTCTCCAGAACCGCTCATACAAACTACTCCACGCACCGAGCTTCTTCTGGTCCTGAGCAGAACACCTGCCACGACGTCGTCACATCACACACCCGAGTCTGAAACTGTAACTATTCAGTCCAGCACTCGGGACGAGGCAGGCATGATGGCAAATGTGGTCCGTCCCTGTCGCTACGATACTCAGGACATTTCCTGCATGTCTGCGGCATTTTACACAAGTCCTCCAGGAAGAGCGCCGGTCGGCGATCCCAACTTTCGTAGCGGCCAAACGGCAGTAATACAACTAAACATTCAACTACACTCATCTTCACGTGGACTTTGTTCTCATTTCATCCGCCTTTGTTTGAAGAAAACTGGATTTATTTTACTGCTGCTTTAAATTTAACTGTAGAAGACGACGAGAAACACACACACGCACACACACACACACACACACACACACACACACACACACACACACACACACACTCAACTCAACGAACGGTCTTGCATGATACCGAGAAAAAAAAAAAACAGAACTGTGGTGCTTTTTACATTTCTACAATTATCTGTCAGCTATTAGGAGCACTGAATCGATTTCAGCGTCATTAGCAGGCTGGGCGTTGTTGAGTGGACTGCAGAGGAGGAAGAGGAGGAGGAGGAGGAGGAGGAGGAGGAGGAGGAGGAGGAGGAGGAGGAGGAGGAGGACAAGTAAAACTAGGACGAAGAGTAGAGAAGGGCTGCAGGGGAAAGAAGAGGATAGCTACGGGATTGAAGAGAAATAAAAGGAGGAGAAGAAGAAAGGTGGAAACCTGAGAGAGAGGGATAAAAGGAAGGAAGAGGAGAGATGCCAGGGAGAAGAAAAAATGAGATGAAGAGGAAGAGGAGAGAGAGAGAGAGAGAGAGAGAGAGAGAGAGAGAGAGAGAGAGGCAGACTGGAGGGTTAAAGGGAGGTACAAAGGAGAGCAGGGAGGGAAGGATGGAGGGATGAGGGAGGGAGGGTGGAGGCTCTAATGGGTCGTCCCCTGTCGTTTTTCATTTGCGGCTTCACTACGCAGTGACAGCTAGAGGCTCCCCCCCCCACCTCCCTCCATCCCTCCCTCCATCCCTCTCTCCCTCCCTCCTTCCCTCCCTCCTTCTCTCCCTCCCTCCCTCAGAGGAGCTAACCTGAGCGAGAGTGGTAACAGATGCTAATTCCTTCACTCCTCCTCCTCCTCCTCTCCTCCTCTTCCTCCTCCTCCACCCTGGCCTCCTATCTCCCGAGGGATGGAGAGGCACGGGGAGGTTGTGGCAGAGAAAGAGGGAAGACGGAGGGGTGGTGGTGGGGGGGAGAAACCAGCCGGCGACTCCCCCGCGTGGGATTACAATGGATTATCCCGCTAAGACGCGGCACGAGCTGCTCGCTAGCTCTCAGTGCCGGCATGCCGCGGAGCACCGTATGGTCCTGCCCTGCCTGGCATCGTCATAGCAACGACCCTCCAAGTCCAACCCACCTCTCCCACACACCATCATCCCTCTTCCCTCTCCCTCCTCTTCCTCCTCCTCTCCCTCCTCCTCCTCCTCTCCCTCCTCTTCCTCCTCCTCCTCCTCCTCCTCCTCCTCCTCCTCCTCCTCCTCCTCCTCCTCCTCCTCCTCCTCCTCCTCCTCCTCCTCTCCCTCTTCCCTCTCCCTCCTCTTCCTCCTCCTCTCCCTCCTCCTCCTCTCCCTCCTCTTCCTCCTCCTCCTCCTCCTCCTCCTCCTCCTCCTCCTCCCTCCTCCTCCTCCTCCTCCTCCTCCTCTTCTTGGTGGAGACAGCGACCTCCTCACTCACAGGACCGGCTGTCTCTCACTTCAATCGCTAAATCAAATTTTTTGTGTGTGAATTTTGTTCTTTATTTAAAGTCATAAAGTTAGTTTACTCTCAGAGAAACAATTATGACCGTTGATTATTCATTTTTTCCCCCGTTAAGTCAACGACAGTGAGCGTCCAGTTGCTCACGCTTGTGCTCGCACTATGTCGACCCGAGACAGCATCGGTCAAAACAGCGAGGCGTCGGTCACTTTTCTGTTTTGCCAGACGAGGTTTAACTAGATATAACTTCTATTGTTGAGTCTGAGTTGTGATGGAGGCTGGTCGTTTGTCGACGTTAGCGGACTCCATTTCTAACCGTTAGCACTGTTAGCCCGGCAGCGGAGCTGAAAATAAAACCACTCGTGATCCCACATGACGTCACATCCGTTGGATTTCCCCGGGAAAGAACGACCCGCATTCTTCACATTAAAATCCGTCTACGGGCTGAACAATACTCAGGAAGTCGTGGAAGGTCTCATTCTTTAGGTGAGGTTACAACCTGTTCACACATTGGCAATAAAAATGTAAAAACTTCCATACAGTCCCTTTAAAGGTGCTGAATGTAAACAGAAAATGATTGTATATATATATGAAAGAGGGAGAAGAGGAGGGATGTGAAACATGAAGAGCAGGAGGAAGATGTGTAAGGTTGATCTATATATGCATTATATACATATTCCTCCTGGACTCGTACAATATAAAGTATGCAGACAAGCTGTACAGTAGAAACCCCCCAAACATCTACAGAATAAAGAAGCCGGGGAGGAAGAAGAGAGGGAGGAGGAGGAGGAGAAGGAGAGGAAAGCTGCCTCCTGCTGTGTGTGTGTGTCCTCTAATGCCTTTGAGGTGTCCTGCCATCTCCAGTGTGTTGGTAGTCCACCTGCATGGAGCCTACAGAGGACCATCTGGACACCTCACACTCATTATGCATCTAATCGTTCGACCTACACACACGCACACACACACACACACACACACACACACCAACCAGCCACCAGGTTTCACCAGACACACACTCGATGTGACAGATAATCATTCCTTCGTATGAAAATATAAAACAAAGCGCTCGTTGTCTAACAGCTCCAGCAGGAGAAACTCTGATGAGATCTGTGCAGAGAGTTTACAGAGTGAAGCTAAAAGCCTGATCAGTCAGA
>NC_133802.1:34834850-34867474 GCF_043250625.1 Sebastes fasciatus | reverse complement strand
CAGGGGAGAGAGAGAGAGAGAGAGAGAGAGAGAGAGAGGAGAGAGAGAGAGAGAGAGTAATGTATGTTTCTTTATGAGCTTTAATAAGGCCTCATTTCATCCGTCCCTGCAGCTCTTTGTCCTCTCTCCATCCGCCTTCTCCTTTTGTTTTCACATTCAGCCCTCTGACTATATAAACCAACGATACCGCGGTCACATGAGCGCGAGTATAAACAAGTACAGTCGGCGTGATGACGTTTAGTCGTCTCAGTTAGCCGCTTGCTGTCAGCCGCCAGACGAGGGAACACGAGGTGTTAAAACGAGAACTCAGGTCTCGTTCCTGCAGCACTCTGCAGCACACGGACTCTTCACCCCGTATACAGCACAACGTTATCTCCCAATCTGAATAAAGCAGTTTGATCTGCAGGTGAAGAAATATCACACTTTACCTCTTCTGCCTTTCAGCAGACAGAGTGAGTCAACACGCTCAACACGCTGCTGCAGCAACTCAACACGCAACAAGAATCACTGTGTGAGGCTGTCTGTCGTCACACATGTTGGCTGAAGTAAATGTTGCCTTTGTGTGCGCGCGTGTGTGTGTGTGTGTGTGTGTGTGTGTGTGTGTGTGTGTGTAGGAGGGAGACAGGCTCCTCAGTATAAAGGGGAGTGCAGAAGGTCAACAGGGCAGAATAGGAGGATGGTACAGTCAGCAGAGCAGCAACAAAGACACTGCTGTCACAGCCTGGCACTGCTTATAATACACACACACGCACGCACACACACACACACACACACACACACACACACACACAAAGACAGCCACAAGGGTCACAACACTTTGGACGCCCCGAAACCTCCATGAAAACTGATTTTACGCTGCTATTTCTGCCAGATTCCTGAGCTAAAAGAGATGTAGCATCTCAGGAGACGTCCCACTTACACACAGGAAACAGTTAGCATGCTAACAGAAGCATCAGTTCAGATCAGTGTTCTGCTCCAGCGTTGTTAAAAGCTGTGAATAATAACTTTAGAAGGATGCTTTCTGTATTGCATTGGCTGATATATAGTGTACGCCTGGTGTTCAGTACGTTTCAATTAGACCGTTTCCTTCCCTGAATCTGCTCGTTTCAGAGTAATGTAGCATCTCAGGAGACGTCCCACTTACACACAGGAAACAGTTAGCATGCTAACAGAAGCATCAGTTCAGATCAGTGTTCTGCTCCAGCGTTGTTAAAAGCTGTGAATAATAACTTTAGAAGGATGCTTTCTGTATTGCATTGGCTGATATATAGTGTACGCCTGGTGTTCAGTACGTTTCAATTAGACCGTTTCCTTCCCTGAATCTGCTCGTTTCAGAGTAGAAGAACCTCTGAAGCATTTCGAGCATAACGAGCATAACGAGCATAACGAGCACAACGAGCAAAACGAGCACAACGAGCACAACGAGCACAACGAGCACAACGAGCACAACGAGCACAACGAGCAAAACGAGCATAACGAGCACAACGAGCACAACGAGCAAAACGAGCACAACGAGCACAACGAGCAAAACGAGCACAACGAGCACAACGAGCAAAACGAGCATAACGAGCACAACGAGCACAACGAGCATAACGAGCACAACGAGCAAAACGAGCAAAACGAGCATAACGAGCACAACGAGCAAAACGAGCAAAACGAGCACAACGAGCACAACGAGCAAAACGAGCATAACGAGCACAACGAGCACAACGAGCAAAACGAGCACAACGAGCAAAACGAGCACAACGAGCACAACGAGCAAAACGAGCACAACGAGCACAACGAGCACAACGAGCAAAACGAGCACAACGAGCACAACGAGCACAACGAGCAAAACGAGCATAACGAGCACAACGAGCAAAACGAGCACAACGAGCACAACGAGCATAACGAGCATAACGAGACACTTAATATTCTGTTTAAAGCTTCTTAAAGAGAGATGACCCATTTAATGGCAGGGAAACTCCACAATACACTATTAAATAAATAAATAGATAAACACAGTATCAGGCCTGGACAGTAACACGATGTGTACAGTAAAGGGATAATGTACAGAGAGCCGGTCATTGCTGTGAAATAAACCCTGACGGGGCGATGCGGCACGACGGGGGGTTTACTTCACAACAATGACCGGTGGCTCGCTGTACATTATCTCACGTATTACACGGCTAGTTATTAAAAAAATCTATAATTTGACACAAAAACAGCACATAGAAAATAATAATTAGTAATTAAAGGTTAGGTTAAGTAGATTCTATTGAAGTGATCCATGGATCCCACATCCTATAGAAAAACTATATAAAACTGTGGGTTACCTCTTATAGGTAGAGGAGTTGTTCCTGGCCACAGCGCTTGGTGGATCTTGTTGGGTCTCTATACTATGGTGTACGGTCTAAGACCTGCTCTATATATAAAGCGTCTTGAGATAACTTCTGTTGTGATTTGACGCTATACAAAAATAAATTGAATTGAATTGAATTATAGCAGAGGTTATTTTTTCCAAGGGAGCAGATGACTTTACCTCGTTAAATCCACGGAGTAATATCAGGGGGAATCCTCCTGATTCCACTGTGATGTGATACATCTACTGGCAGGTTAACAAAACCCCTTATCCTCCGAGAGGGAATCAGATTTATATTATTATTGAATGTACATATTAAAATAATGGTGAACAAAACCATGACATCAGGAAGTGATAACTCAATAATATCTATCTGTATAAGCACGTCTGGGCTGCGATCCAATCCGATGTTCTGTCACTGAATCAATTACACAAAGCCAATGAGCCAAATGCTACGACACGCTACGCTACGTGCAGGGGAAGCCCGCCACGTCGCCACGCCGCCATGTCGCCACGCCGCCATGTCGCCAAGCCGCCACGCCGCCAGGTCGCCAGGTCGCCACGTCGCCACGTCTTTTTTAAGCGATGATGAAATCCATCATCTCAGGTGAGGAGGATAATGAGGTGAGATAATATAGCTGTCATGCTGTAATCCAGAGTCAGCGCTCTGAGCAGCAGAGTAATGCCGGATCCGGGCAGTCAGTCAACAACATAATAGGACGGGATGAGCACAACGCCAGCCAGCACAACGCCAGCCGCCATGCCATCATGACACAATGCAGCGCACACCCGCAGGACACACACACACACACACACACACACACACACACACACACACACACACACACACACACACACACACACACACACACAAACACTCTCTACACTGCTCGTTTTCTCCTCTGTCATCCCTCCCTCCCTCTCTCTCTCCTTCCTCTCTCTCTCCATCCCTGCCTGCCCTTTCACCCACTTCTCTCTCTAATTCGCTGCCGTCCATCATCCTCGGTGGCTCTGGGCGAGCGGGCCGACGCGGCTCCATCCAGAGGCTGATGGAAGCCGCGGCGGCAGCTCGTGGTTCAGATGGCGAGCAGGCCTGGAGGGGAAGAGGCTGCGTCTCTCCCGGGACAGAGGGGACAGTGTTTCCCCTGTAATCTGAAATATCTCTGAGTCTAATGGACAGCTGACCTCGTCTCCAGGCAGGAAACCACCAGCAGACACACACTGCTGGAATACTCACACTGATCTGTCAGCTTTACTGGAGACTCTGACCAACAACACGCTCTCTCACGCCAACGCTTCAAACTATGGCGCTCTAGGTTCCCCTCTGGGGTCCGTTTCAGACGTGTCGGGGACGGCGTGTCAGTGTTCGCTTGTTACACACATAGTGTCTTTTCAAAATAAAGTTCCAACGTAGGTTTATTTAGTTTTTAGGTTTACTTGGTTAAGTTTAGGAAAAGATGGCGTACAAATGACACGAAAAGGCTAAAATGCGTACTCATGACAAGCAGAATGTCCGTGTTACGTTGTGGTATATATACGCCTTCCTGTGACACGAGGTTGATACTACATCAGTTCAGCTCTGACCATCTAATGATGACATGGATGGGTTTACATTGGAGTTCGATGAAAGCCTGGTGCGTCACATACAGATGCTACAGCGTGCCTCGGTGCGTCGGTATTGGACGGCAAGCGACCGCCCTGACCGCTTCACACTTGGCTGCAAACCCCCCCCCCCCGGTGAAACTGAAACTACCCAAATTTAAAATCATCCAACTCCTCCGATGTACAGTTCATATCAAATAAATCAAACTTTGGCACACGCCAAATATCAGTGCCTTCAGGACGGTTGATGAGGTGAATTAAAGAGTACAATGACTAAGCAGACATTAATTTATTATTATTACAGAGCAACAGAAAAGAAAGGAGGGGGGAGGTGGAGGGGGGGATGAGTGAAGAGGAATGAGGAGAAAGGAGCATTCTTCTTGAATGGACGTTATTGTTGAAGGTTTAACAGGCGGAGACAAAAAGCCTATTTAATGGTCTGATGAGAGTAATAATGGATAGAAGGGACAGAGACAGATATACCGTACAGTCTCAAAGAGGAGGAACAGTAAACAAGAGGAATGGAGGACAAAGTAACAAGCTGCGAGAGGAGAAGGAAACGAGGGAGGAAGGTAATGAGGGAACGATGGAGGAGAGAGGGAGGGAGAGACAGAATGAACTAGACGGCTTGTTTACTCTCTGAAATCACTCCGCTGATTTCAGCCTCGTCAACAAAACACATCTGTAAATGTGGAAAGTGCAAAGACTGTAATTATCCACATTAACAGCATCAATTTTCAGCAATTATGATAATGATTAGCATTCACATCCACAGCTCCGTCTGTTATTTAAATGTGGCCCCGCGGCTCTCCACACTGTCCTGTTCTCCTCTCGCATCAACGCTCTGGATGGAAGTCAGAAACAGGAACATCCGTCAGATATATAAAGACACAACGATGACACACGATGTGTTGTTGAGTAGAAGTGGATGTAAACAGAGACTTTGTTGACGAGGTGACTCAGCAGGGTGCCTTTAAACTGTGCAATCTACTGTTTTACTATTATGGATGTTTTTATAATAACAATGCATCAAATAACAATAAGGAAATGTCTTGATATAAAAGGTGTTTCTGGTGGTGATGAACCTCCAGAGAATAATCAACAATCTGCAGCTTCTCCGTCTTTACGGAGCTTCATGGAGAGTTTCAGCTCATCGTTTCTCTGTTTCCTGTTCTGGTTCATTCTGACCGCTCTCAGAGCGTCGCTTTCAGAGAATACGCTGTTAAACAACCCCACCGTCCTCCGTACCTCAGTGGAGCATTAGCAACTAAAGAGAGAGCGCTGCAGCATTAAAGTAAACATGTTCTAGTAGAAACCCGAAATACAATTATGCACCAGACAATGAGCATAATAGGTCCTCTTTAATACAGGTTTAAGATTCTTTATATATATATACACTCACCGGCCACTTTATTAGGCACACATGTTCAATTGCTTGTTAACACAAATAGCTAATCAGCCAATCACATGGCAGCAACTCAATGCATTACGTCATCTAGACGTGGTGAAGACGACTTGCTGAAGTTCAAACCGAGCATCAGAATGGGGAAGAAAGGGGATTCAAGTGACTTTGAACGTGGCATGGTTGTTGGTGCCAGACGGGCTGGTCTGAGTATTAAACTGCTGATCTACTGGGATTTTCACGCACAACCATCTCTAGGGTTTACAGAGAATGGTCCCAACAAGAGAACAGATCCAGTGAGCGGCGGTTGTGTGGACGGAAATGCCTTGTTGATGTCAGAGGTCAGAGGAGAATGGGCAGAGTGGTTGGAGATGATAGAAAGGAAACAGTAACTCAAATAACCACTCGTTACAACCAAGGTATGCAGAATACCATCTCTGAACGCACAACACGTCCAACCTTGAAGCAGATGAAGACCACCCGGTACTAGCAAGGTGTACCTAATAAAGTGGCCGGTGAGTGTATATATAAATGAGTTTCAAAGTAACTGTCAGACCTGAGTAATAATGAAATAGGATTGAGAACATGGTGCAATAAAGTGTCTAAAATAAAACTAGTAATATATTCTTGTTGAATTAGATTAGGTTCCTTTAGATGGAAAGTTCTGATGCAGTAAGACAAACATTTGCTCTGAGACAATCCCCCGCTCTCGGTGACATTTAAAAACTAAATTTAATTTCATAGCCGGGCTCGACAGTAAGGGTTGCCAGGTTGCTGTTGGCAACCAGTTTGAGGAATTGCCAACAAGTTATTGGCCTTTGGTTTCCATCAGTTGCATTTAGGGCCAAAGACATTCTTAGTCGACTAACACTCGCACGATTCTGTCGACTAATCTATCGATTGATAGATTGATTTAATCGACGGATCTTTAAAACTGAGTTTCTCCACAAAAGCTCCACTTTAAATCTGTTGATCAGAGATGAGCTCAGAAGTTTCTTGGAAATAAATTATTCGGCATGAAAAAAGCATAAAAAAACCAGACTAAAGAAATCTTAGGGCTCTTTCACTAGCCATAGTCCCATCGTCTAGTCTGAATCAGAGTGAAATTGATCATTTGGTTCGTTTTCTATTTAGTCTGGTTTGGTTTCACAGTTTCACAGTTTTTGTTGACTTTATTTAGCGTATTCTGTTTTTTCTCTTCGACTCAGATGTCGAGCAAACATCGGACTTCTGCAAAAGTCCCGAGGTCTGTACTACGGAGCGAGTCCAACATACCCAGGGTATCTTCTGGTTATCTGGCTTAACTAACTCTAACAAACGAGATCACGCTTAGCGGTCCTACGACGCTGGTTATCAACTCGGTAAATCAACCCAGAGTTTCTCAGAGTTTCTCAGTCTGGATATGAGCGCGTTCACATAAAGGGGCGGGGTTTACAACATCTGACCAATCACAATCATGGACAAGTCTACTATCAGCAGAACCAAGAGCGAACTATATTCTGTATTAGTGCCCGAATAAACCTTTAAACCGAAACCAAAACACAGTGAAAGGAACCATCTGAGCCTTCACCAGATTCATGTCTGACAAAACTTCAAACCTCCCCCTCCCCCCATGCTTCATCACTCACAGTAGAACATCTTGATTAATTTCGAATAGACATTAAAGATGTTTGTGGACTATCAGCTGATCAGAAAATGAAATCGGAGTGTGCTGCTTCTCGTGGTCGAGTCCAAAACATCTCCTCACACTGAGAGGACGAGTGAACGCCGCGGGGACAGATTCATTATGTCACTCATTATCAGCGGCAGAGTTAATCCTGCCGATGGCAATCTGAAGCTGAACAGATCAATCTCACTGTTTAATGAGATGTAATCCTCTCCGCCAATTCCCTCCTGTCACTCATAGAAACTGAAACCACACGACTAGCGGAGGAAAACTTTACAAACTGTACACAGTTTTCCTCGAACAAAGTGACGTCTTCATTTCAGATTCATTTACATTCCCAGACATCAGATTCAACCTAATGAGACAAATTTAGATATCATGAAGGTTCATGATCTTATTGAGTCATACGATCCTGCTGAAATCTAAAATGTTCCTCAGAGAGGGAGAGATCTGAGACGTGCTGATTTATTTGGGTTCTACATTTTTATTAAAGTTTTTAATTTCTTAGTTTCATTTCCTTAAAGAGTGGCCGGTATTTTTCAACCTGGACCAGCGAGCTACCTCCACAGAGACTCAGATGAAGCAGATATATCGATTCTGGCATTAAAACATCTATTTCAAAATCGTGAAAAAAAACAAATTGCGATACATACAGGAGGTGAATCTATTTTTTTCCCACCCCTATTATTCAGTATTGATGATGATGATGATGATGAAGATGAGCCTTCAGGTGAACAGCCAGCTGCTGTATCTCTGTGTCTTCTCCCCTCTGCTGCCCACATGATGCAATATTAATTGAGGAGGGAGAGTGGCTCTGTGTGTGTGTGTGTGTGTGCGTGTGTGTGTGTGTGCGTGTGTGCGTGTGTGTGTGTGTGTGTCTGCTCATATCCAATCCATCTTCTATTCTTCCTCTTCCTCCTCTCCTGGGAGATGAAGCCTCAGTACAGTAGAGCAGAGAACATCCTCACTGTGTGCACAATGAGGAGCTTCTCTATTTGTTTATTTAATTTCGTCTGCATGAACGTCATTCTATTAAACACTCTGATTTAAAATGAGTCCGGAACTACTCATCTGTGTTCTACTGTTTATAGACTTCAACCATCTAATAACAAGACTATAACATTAATATCATTATGACGTGTATCTTAAAGGGAAGGCTCTCACTCAGTACTGGACTCATAGTCACTGAGACACAGAAACATGAGAGAATAGAGTCCAGGTCACAGACTGTCTATAAGAAGTGGACGTTAGTCACCGTGATCTCACCCGTTGGTTTGTCGACTGCTGCTTTCAAGCCTCTAGTTTGGCATCTTGGTTTTTAGCCGTCGCAATACATGCGAATCGGCACCAAAGTATGGTGATAGTAGATCAGGAGATGAGGTGAATCCCATTCCTACTTGTCAGTAGATACATTCATTGTTGGTTCTGATCTTTTCTTGGGATTTGTTGACAATAAGAAACATAAAGAACATCACCAGAAGCTCGTTACCTCTAAAACACACAGAACGACGACGTACTTCATGTCTTGCAGGAGATATTTCCACCAGTAAAGTGTTTGGTAACACGCTAACCCCGTACAACTCAAACAGCCCGTCAAAAACAGACACTCGATTCTCGAGTCATTTACACAGACAGACAGACGGACGGACGGACGGACGGACGGACGGACGGACAGACGGACGGACGGACGGACGGACGGATAGATGGACGGACGGACGGACAGAAAGACAGACAGACAGACGGACAGACAGACCACACTAACAGAGGGTAACACACACTAACACACACATTGTGACATGAAGCTGAGCGGTGGGATATGAGGAGGAGAGGAGGGAGGAACAATGGGCCACTCCTCCTCCTCCTGGTCTCTCCATCACAGAGAGAGAGAGAGAGAGTGAACTGAGGAGAGGAGGAGATCATCTGCAGAAGTGAAAAAATGTAAAGAAGTGTGAGAGATGAGGGGGAGAAACAGAGAGAGAGAGAGTGAGAGAGAGAAAGAGAGAGAGCATGAATGTGAGTGTGTGGGTGAGAAAAGAGAGAGACGTTGGACAAAGGAGGAACTGACAAAATGTAAAGGGGGGGATGGAGGGATGGAGGGATGTATGAAGTGATGCAGCCTTGCCGTGTCTGTCCGTGTCTGTGTGGACGTACATTTTCTTTATTCCAGCTAGAAGCCTTGACTGGTTGTTGTGCACATGGAAACACACACACTCTATTCTCTACTGACACACACACACACACACACACACACACATCATTACGTCTGAGTAGAAGGACACAAACACACTATCATGACCACAAGAATCTGTACACACACACCCACAGCTGCTCGTATTAACGAAGCAAACACACAATGATGCCCTGCAAACCCAGTGGCCCAGTGGCCCACAGCATACGGACACAAATATGACTGAACTGTCTCTACTGTACAGGAAGGGGGGGGGATAATGTTTTCCTTTCACTAAAGGATATTAAAATACAGAAAATTAGAGGTTACTTGATTTTCATTTTAAAATACAAAAATTAAAATTGAAATACAAGACATTTCTCTTTATCAGGGTCAATAAGGGATGAAAAGTAAACTTTAAAAACTTACTTTTTTCTCTTTTTGTATTATTATCAATTTTTTTTATTCTATTCTTTTTTTGTTTTAGTTTTTTTAATTTAATTTAATTTTTTAATGTTGTTTTCTCTTGTTAAAAATTGGTTTATAAGCTATTGTAATTACGAACTGTAACTTGCATTTATGAAAACAACCTCGAAAAATAGGGGAAGAAATAAAGTATAAAAAAAAAAAAAACGGTTGATTTTCATTTTCTGTTTCTAAAAACAAAAAATAAAATCACTAGAAGAAAGAAATGAAAAAACGCTGTTTTTCCGTATTCTGCGACCGGAAGTTGCCATTTACAAAGTAAGAGCGCGTCTGAGGACGGTGCTTGTGGACATGGATCAGTACGTCTTTTTTTGAAACAATAAAAGAGTGCGTCTCATGACTGCAGAAAAATTAACTTCGCTAAAGTTGGAAAGATATTGACAGATTCGAGCTTCCCGGATCAATAACTCATAACTTCAACGTTGTTAAAACACCAACGAGGGCTCTTTCTAATCGTAGTAAGGTAGACGACGAGCTACGACCTCATCTTAATCACAACGAGCCGCGCGCTCTTACACAACTTCCGGTCGCAGAATATGAAAAAAAATAGGCATTTTAAAATGAAAATCAAATTTGTATTTTAATATCCTTTTGTAAAAGGAGAATCGAATGACCAAAAGAAACACTGACCCGGTGGAGAAAGAGAATTGATTCACCTATGTATTGTGTTCTTCTTTTACGATTTTGAAATGTATTTTTTTAATGCCAGAATCAAATTTATGACATAATCTTAATGTCAAAGAAAAACATAACGTCTTGCTATTATTAGTGATATTATGTGTTTTACCCAGAGGCTAAATATGAGCCTAATAGGGGTGGGGGAAAAAAATAGATTCACCTATGTATCATAATTTTATTACAATTTTGAGACAGATGTTTTAATGCCAGAATCAATATATCTGCTTCATCTGAGTCTCTGTGGAGGTAGAAGGAAGTTACCACTTTTATTGTGGTAGTCTGAGTAACGTGACGTCATATCCGTTCCGTATCTGTCAACCAAAACAAACCTCAGAGAGTCTAAAACGTTGGAGGGTCAGCGTGGATACGACCTGCACCCTCCCATGTTAAATCCAGCGTGGTAAACACTACACATCCAGTAAAGGATGGAAACACTTTGGGTTTCACACATTGACAGGAAAAGCAGAGCTACACAGAGCAGAGCTAAAGCTGCATGCTAACTCTGTCACGGACAGGAAACGTTATGGTATGGAGGTAACGTTATGGTATGGAGGTAACGTTATGGTATGGCGGTAACGTTATGGTATGGAGGTAACGTTATGGTATGGAGGTAACGTTATGGTATGGTGGTAACGTTATGGTATGGAGGTAACGTTATGGTATGGAGGTAACGTTATGGTATGGAGGTAACGTTATGGTATGGTGGTAACGTTATGGTATGGAGGTAACGTTATGGTATGGAGGTAACGTTATGGTATGGTGGTAACGTTATGGTATGGAGGTAACGTTATGGTATGGAGGTAACGTTATGGTATGGAGGTAACGTTATGGTATGGTGGTAACGTTATGGTATGGAGGTAACGTTATGGTATGGAGGTAACGTTATGGTATGGAGGTAACGTTATGGTATGGAGGTAACGTTATGGTATGGAGGTAACGTTATGGTATGGAGGTAACGTTATGGTATGGCGGTAACGTGGCGGTGGAGCCGGCCGTCGCTCTCGTCTCCGTGGTCAAACGGGCCGACGCTACGACTGTAGAGCACCCAGATACTGACATTTATGTTCTCTGCATTGAAACGGTCCCGATGGAGCTGACCATGGATGGATAAAGAGAACGGAGCTGATGGAGCTATCTACTGTTGACCTGCTCTCCCCCTACAGACCCCCTGTACCCCCCTAATAAATACTAAACGGGTCTCTTGTGGGTCTCGGAGGTTAAAACATGAATGTTGCAGTAAATAAAGCCGGATGCAGGATGGATGAACGGTAACGGAGCAGTTTGGGGGTTTTTCTTGACATATTTCTGGTCGAGGAACCACATGAACACACCTTCCTCCTGCAGCCTGTTCATGTTCCCTCTGCCCTCCTCTTCTTCATTTCTTCCTCTCTTTCTCCCTCTCTTCTCTGCCTCGCCCTTCCTCTCTCTACCCCCCCCCCCTCTTCTTTTATATTTACAGCCTCTCTTCTTCCCTCTCTGTATTTTCTACTTCAGCTCTGCCCTCCATCTGTTTCATTCTCATTTCCCACCTCTCCTCCTCCTCCTCCTCCTCCTCCTCCTCCTCCCATCCTCCTCCTCCTCCTCCTCCTCCTCCTCCTCCTCCTCCTCCTCCTCCTCCTCCTCCTCCTCCCCTCCTCCTCCTCCCCTCCTCCTCCTCCTCCCCTCCTCCTCCTCATCCTCCTCCTCCTCCTCCTCCTCCTCCTCCTCCTCCTCCTCCTCCTCCTCCTCCCTCCTCCTCCTCATCCTCCTCCTCCTCCTCCCCTCCTCCTCCTCCTCCCCTCCTCCTCCTCATCCTCCTCCTCCTCCTCCTCCTCCTCCTCCTCCTCCTCCTCCTCCTCCTCCTCTTCCTCCTCCCGCTCCATCTCATCTTTTTGGCTTCCCCTCAGCTCTGCTCTTTTTTCTCTCCCAATTTCCTCTCCGGCCCACCCTCCCCCTCGTCTCCTCTCTCCTCCCCCTCGTCTCCTCTCTCCTCCCCCTCGTCTCCTCTCTCCTCTCTCCTCTTCTTCTTTTTCTGCTCCTGTGCAACCTTGAAGAAAATGGATTATAGATGGAGAGGGAGGGAGTCGGGAGGGGCGGGGGGGGGGGGGGGGGGGTGTAGCTGAATGTGGCTTTTGTGTTGAAACGCTCTTTCTCAATAAGCAAACTGCGAACACGTGCACGTTCCTTTCTGTCCGGAGCGCCGGCCGGAATCTGAATCTACTGACCGCAAGATGTAGAGAAATATTATCTGAGTATGTGCAGTTTATTTGTCACATACAGTAAAGGTATGTTAAGTGATGCCCCCTCCATGATCTCCTGCCTGCTTGACATGTGTGTGTGTGTGTGTGTGTGTGTGTGTGTGTGTGTGTGTGCGTGCGTGCGTGCGTGTGTGTGTGTCTATTAATAGGGAGTGAGGTAAGCTGCTTGCCACAGTCAGAGGCTGTAATGGTCAACGCTGCCCTCATGACCTACTTTAAACAAACTGCAGCATCCCACTCACCAGGAACCATGGTGTGTGTGTGTGTGTGTGTGTGTGTGTGTGTGTGTGTGTGTGTGTGTGTGTGTGTGTTACAGGGAGATATTCAGATAAAGAACCATCTGCTGTGCACATCTCACTGAGACTTATTTAAGACTGATGGGTGATAAACCCTCTCGACGTTTCCTCATCAAACGGTTTGCATGATTATCTTACAAAAAGTTGTTCCTCATTTTTCCTGCAAATGTCCAGAAACACGTGACGATCTCAGCTCGTCACATACCGTACATACAGTCTGTTCAAAATAAACCTCCGTCTTCACAGGAAACAACTGGCTTAGATTTAGGCCACAAAACAACTTACTACTTCAGTCATTCGTTCGTTCCTATGAGTGTCTCAGTGGAGCATGAAGCCTAAATGGCTTGCCCGCCGAGTGATAAAGTAAAGAACATCTACAGCATTTAGATCATCAATACTGAAGGAAACGGCCCCTTTATTTGAGTAGATGGGTATTCAGACTTTCATATAGCGGCTGCCGTCTGCAGTCTCTCTCTCAATACTTGACGAATTTCAAAATCTAAGATCCCCATCGGTCACTTAGACACAAAAACATGGGAAAATAATACAATTTCTAAACAGATGTGTTAATGCCAGAATCGATATATCTGCTTCATCTGAGTCTCTGTGGAGGTAGAAGGAAGTTACCGCTTTTATTTTGGTAGTCCGAGTAACGTGACGTCATATCCGTTCCGTATCCGTCAACCAAAACAAACCTCAGAGAGTCTAAAACGTTGGAGGGTCAGCGTGGATACGACCTGCACCCTCCCATGTTAAATCCAGCGTGGTAAACACTACACATCCAGTAAAGGATGGAAACACTTTAGGTTTCACACATTGACAGGAAAAGCAGAGCTAGACAGAGCAGAGCTAAAGCTGCATGCTAACTTCTAAAAAAGGCCAAAATAAGTCTGAAAAAAGTCCGAAAGAAGCCAAAATACATGTCAGAAAAAAAATCTTAAAAAAGGTTGAAATATGTCAAAAAAGATTCTGAAATGTGTCCGAAAACATGCCAAAGTATGTCCCAAAAAATATCCAAAAAAGGCCGAAATATGTTAGAAAAAAGGCCAATAGATATCTGAATAAAAGTCTGAAAAATGTCTGAAAAATGTCTGAGATATGTCCAAAAAAGGCAGAAAAATGTCTGTAAAATATCCGAAAAAAGTGCAAAAAAGTTTCAGGAAACATTATGGTATGGCGGTAACGTTGCGGTGAAGCCGGCCGTCGCTCTCGTCTCCGTGGTCAAATGGGCCGACGCTACGACTGTAGAGCACCCAGATACTGACATTTGTGTTCTCTGCATTGAAACGGCCCCGATGGAGCTGACCATGGATGGATAAAGAGAACGGAGCTGACGGGAGAGCTAGAGACCACCTTGGAGAAGTTAGAGGAAGTAGACACGTGGGACTACGTCCGCTTTTCAAAATAAGGTGTTAACAAAGGGAACTGTAGATACTAAATGTTTGTTATTTCATTTAGCAGATTTAATGGTCTGTCTCTGAAGAATGAGAGCCACTCAGCTGCTCAGAGAGAGAGAGACAGCGGGGAATATTTTCACATCAAAGTCGCTGAAATAAGAGTTTATTATGACCGAACCAGAGTTGGTGATTATTGTAAAGAGTAATGACGACGGTTTATGCAAGATTTATTTAGTTTCTGTTCAGTTTGAATGAAGTGTTTCACGATGTTCCGCCACTAGAACAGCTGATCTCAACATAAACAAACACACGTGGACGATGACGCAAGTGTACTCGGGTACGGAACAACTTTACTCGGATCAATCGTACCTGATATGAAAACGCCCTAAATCAACCAGGACTGATATTTGAAGGATTAAGTACAGTACTTGAGTAATTGTACTTCGTTGTCTGAGAAAACGACCGACTGCTGCCGTGGATGAGAACACGTCTGTATGTTTGTTTGTTTTTATCTGAGGGAGAAGAATGTAAAGATAGAGCCGGTTTGAATTACCTCACGAGCTTCTGTTTAGTAGAAACATTCACAGAAACATGGAAACACACCATCTCCTCTGCTGCACCCGGGGAGACCCGGGGAGGCCCTGTGTGTGTGTGTGTGTGTGTGTGTGTGTGTGTGTGTGTGTTGACTCACGGTGAATTAGGCTTGCTCTATATTTTGGGGGTTAGCCTTGAAAGATTGATGTGGAGGTGCAGTGTATGTGGGCCAGAGAGCTTTAATGTACTGTAATGTTTCTGTACGGCGCTCTGCGGGGGGGGGCAGCGGGGATCCTAACAGGACTGGGAGACCGGGACGGGGTCTTTGTTTCCTCTAATTGGCTCTCCTGTAGCTCAATAATTCACTTGTTTTTGGACGGAGACACATCCACTCTGGTCCTATTCTCCCTCCGGCTTGCTTTTCATTTCTCTCCACTCTTCCGTACGTTCCTCCTCCGTCTCCCTCTCTCCCTCTCTCTCTCTCTCCCTCTCCCTCCCTCGGTATCCATCCATCAGCCTGTAAAGTGAGTTCACATCAATGCTTTATGAAACTTCTGTAATGTGAGATAATTACTTCCTTCACTGACAACATCCTTGACTCAGCGATGACTTCTTCATCATCACTCTTCTCGTTTGTCTTTGGATGGATTTTCTTTACAGAGCAGCATGAAATGCAGCGAGCTGTGTGTGTGTGTGTGTGTGTGTGTGTGTGTGTGTGTGTGTGTGTGTGTGTGTGTGTGTGTGTGTGTGTGAGACTCTGAAGCGTCGCACAGAGGTCAGAAATAGCCGCTGAACTGAAGTCTGTCTGTGGTTACATAGCAACAATCTGCAAAAAGCCTTTTTCAAGAAACGCAACTGATGGATCCGCAACCATGAAACCTGAGCACAGAGTTTCAGCCGCAGTGAACGGACTTTTCTTTTACTTTGTGGAAGCAGCACATGTAAGAAGGTCTAAAAGGTAGAAGTTAGTGGGGTTGAGTTGTTGGTTTAGTTTATTATTAAGATCCCGTTAGCTCCAGCATTGCAGCAGCTATTCTTCCTGTGATCCACAAACACCACAACACTCCCACAGAATATTACAACAGAACATTACAGAATAAAACAGCACAAGACTGAAACACAGACCAGACAAGACAAGACAAGACAAGACCAGACAAGACCAGACAAGACAAGACAAGACAAGACAAGACAAGACAAGACAAGACAAGACAAGACAAGACAAGACCAGCTCCTGACAATCAGAAAAACAAATGTAAATAGTGTAGGCTATGTGTATTTTGTTGTATTTTCATATTTTGTAGTTGTATATTTTAATTGTTCTGTACATGTAAAAGCCCAACTAGGGACTCTCTCTGTGCAGCACATCAGTTTCACGCCCTCTATTGGATGTTAAATGCATCGTCCCTATCAAATCAAATCAAAAATCAAATCCAAACCATCATGTGGCGGCTGCACACGAGTTGCTGATCACTGAAAACCATCCGGCTCCGACCGGCTGCTGATCGACGGTTCATCTCTAGCTGTTAGTTTAGGAAGCGCTTGATTTACGCAGCACAGTTTTCTCTGAGCGGAGCATTTTAAACGTCAATATCGCAGTTGATCATTTAATTGTGGGAAGCCAAAATAGTGATCGCGATTAATATTGGATTAATTGTGCACAGCAGGTAGAAGAGTCACGTCCGTCTAAACAGAAGGATCAATTCTTAAACTGAATAAGTGGTGTTTTTATAGTAGAGATATATCTGATGAATACAAGTCATGAATAGAGTAATCTATTTTTAACCAAGCCAGACTGTTATGCATTAAAACAACATTCATTCTGTTTCCACACCAGAGAACTACACGCTTCTGCTCTGTTTTGTAATTTCTTTATCGCATTCGACCAAACTGCTGTAGTCGAGATTGGACAACATTAAAGCTTGAATCACCTGTCTAGTTGAGTTTTGTGTGAATAATTGTGCACATTTTAATAACAGAAATACCATTTTCCTCCTGCAGTAAAATCAGAGTAATTCTATGTTCCATCCTATATATAATAATATATAATAAACATTTGTAAGCGGTGGAACATCACCTTCACGTCTCTTTCTCGTACGCTTGCATTCCTCTAACATTCCTTCAGTATTCATTATAAACCGGCCGGCAACATTTCACAATAATCCAGGTGATTATTGACCTCTGGAGATTGGTTTCACCATCAAGGTCGCGAGTGAGAATTTGTGTGTTTTAAAGCTTTAAAGCGGCGCTGCGTTCTGGTCCCTGACCTGGAGGTGGAAATACACTGATGGGTTCAACTGTCCCCACGTTGCTCTAATTTAATTAACCTGCTGAAAGGAAAGTTCCCTTCGAAGGTCCACATTAATCACCACCACCATCATCATCATCATCATCATCATCATCATCTCGCCCATAACTCACACACGTGTGCAACCATGTGAGGGCACTGAGGCGCACAATGGATATAGACATACACGCATGAACACACCACCACAACTGTATAGTAGGTAAAGTCACACACACAAATGGATGAGTGGGTCATATGTAGTGTATGTATATATATATATATATATATACATACAGCACATAATGCTAATGCAGACTTGAAATGACGTCTCGGCGGCGAGTAAACAAGATACCCCGTGCACCAACATGCCTTGTGGAGGCTGAATCTAAAGGGGAAAAGGTAAGCTGTACTATCTCTGCAAACACTTCAAAGATGGAATAAAAGTTGGTCACAGCATCTCTGAAACCCGCTGACGGAGATTCGGTACTTGCCGCCGCCATATGAGCCGCCCGCCAACCGTTCAGGTGTCTTTCCCCCCCGCCCTCGCCACACCGTAGCAATCAGCATACCGGCACGCCCAAATAGAGCGGGGTTAACTTGGGGAGAGGGACAGAGACTGAGCTCAAGGTTACATCAAAAGTCCAAAAACCAAAGATATAGTTATTATTCCCGCTGATATTAAACTGAGTAACGCCGTCCGTCCAGATGTTTAAGAAGCAGAAACCAGTGAATTAACCGTTTGTTGACTCATCAATGAGTCAACTTCATCGTTCAGCACTACGAACCAGACTAGAGGTAGAGATACGCACGTTGAATCCAAAACTCCTCAGAAAACCAAGCAGTGAATCAATAAAGGAATAACGGTCTCAGAGCTTCACACAGCGGGACGCAGCAGATCCGGCACGAGTCCAGGATTTACTCGTCTCACTCCACGCCGGCGCCCTGGCATGTGGTTTGTCTTTGGTGTGTACAGTACAGGCTTTCTGTGCATCATCTTCTCAGAGGATACACGCCACCACGGTGCACATCGTGTCATAAAGAAGAAGAGTTGAATCTGCTTTACTTCTTATTTTACATCAGTATGTAAATCATCCGGTTTACCAGCCAGCGGTGACGGGTGTATTCCTTTGACATCTCTTCCCCCCCCGTTCATCTTCTCTCATCATCATTCTGTTTGTGTTTCTGTTCTCCACCTCTGCTGCGTTCTCCCTCCTACAATCACACTTTCTTCCTCTCATCATCCTGACAACACGTCTCTGTTTCCTTCGCTTCTGTGATTCCTCCACAAAAAACACACGACAAGTGGAAGCAGCATTTAATGTGAATCCAGCTCATCCAGCGACACCAGAGGGCGGAGCTGAGTTCAACCCACCGCTGAATGACATGTTGTCAGGCCACCAAAAAGGTTCTCATTAACTTTAATGAAGTGGAAACACGCTGACTCCCAGACCGGACAACGCCGTGGTAACGACCTGTCAATCAGCAGGTAGCCCCGCCCTAAAGCATCCCCTGCACTATGGTCTATCTGACTCTAAATGGGACCATCATTTACTAAATGAACAGTGTTGGTGATGTGGAACATAGCTACGTTAAGTAGGTAACGTAATGTTGGTAACGTACAGTATGTTGTGTGAGACGAGAGATGTAGTTCACGGAGCGGTTTCACACTAAACTAAATGATACGACAAACTGAGACTTTCTGGACTTGATAAATGATCTTTTAAATGTACAAACATCATCTGTGTGATTCATGGAGCAATTCAAACAGGATCATAAAAGTATTTATCTCTCTCCGTTGACTACTGTTCATATTTTTTCTGAAATAAGGTCCCATGGCGTTCACAGGAAGGGGCGGGACTTCACCTCTCTGTTACTCTGCTCTGCGTATTTCTTCATCTATAAATCATTCTTTATCTTCCTTCCTTCCTTCCTTTTCCTTTCCACTCACAGCTCCGTGATTCTCTGTGCAACATCTGATCTCTCCGTGATAATCATGTATTATTCCTTCACACATTCCCTCGATCACTTCCTGTTCTTCACTCCTCCGGCTATGCAGACATTATTATTCTTCTTCTTCTTCTTCTTCTTCTTCTTCCCTTTTCAAAAAGCAGATGCCTCAAATTTCCTCCTTCTGTCACTTCATCTCACACCTTCTCTTCCCCTCAGTCCATCCTCTCCCTCTCTCTCTCTCTCTATCCACCCATTGACTCCATCTTTCCTCTCCGTCTCTCACTTATCTCTTTTCAGTCACTTGCTGCAGTGTGTTAGTGTGTATGTGTGTGTGTGTGTGTGTGTGTGCATCCTGCAGCTTGCGGCCGTGTCTGTCTGTGGCCTTGAGAGGTGAAAGACAATGCTGGGAGCCCCTCCCTCTCTGCCTGCCTACCTCCCACACACACACGCACTAACACACACACACACACTAACACACACACTAACACACACACACACACACACACACACACAGAGACCCAGACTATAAAGCTGCTCTCCTCCTGGACCTCGCTCTCTGCACCACTCCTACACACACATCATTCCCACAATACCAGCTACAGAAACACACACACACACACACACACTCTCAACGTCCAACTTATTGATGCAACAACCGTCTCTGGATCGCCTCCCCTGGTTCCTCCATCCACTAGAGCTGATTCACCTCATCTCCCGATCCAATACTATCACCATATGATTCCATATCACCATTTATACAACACTGAGCCCGATATCTGGCCCCGCCTCCCCTCCGTCAGCTGTGTGTCTGCCCGGCGCAACTTCAGCGAGTGTCCAACAAACAGTGTGTGTGTTTGTGCTACGTTAGCAGCTCTAGCGTTGCCGGAGGCTTCGTGCTCGCCGCCGCCACACGTAGTCTGCGTAACATTGTGTGTGTTGGTGGTGAGTGTGAGGTTGTTGGTGGCGTTCTAGCTGTGATCGTAGGTGTAGCAGTGTGTGGACAGTTTATTTGTCGGTGAATAAATGCTACTAAACTACAACTCCTCCGCTCCGCTCAAGAGAGCCGGAGAGACCGGAGCCGACTTCCTGTATCCTGTAACTCCGGCTCTGCCTCTTAAGGTGGACTGTTAAGGTGGACCAGCTTGTCACATTAAAGAGACGAGCCGCTCCTCTGAGCCGCTCAGCTTTTGAGTTAATTATTAACATTTCTTTTAACCGTTTTAACCGATGGCGTTAATCGGTGAAAATGCTTAATGTGGGTTAACGGTTAAACGGTTAATTATGGACATCCCTAGCCTCTATCCCCTAATGTCCTTTAATCCTGACTGATATCGGCCCCCCACAGAGCTCTACATCCATCCATATCTCACCTGGAATAATAAAAAGAGTCGTGTTTGTTGTTTAAGAAATAAAAGATGCATCTCTGCAGGTAGAAATGATCATCATCAAAAATACTGCATTAAAAGCTGTTAGCGTGTCAGGAAGGTATTACATGAATTTCATGAATGCTTAATTATGTGTTTTTCATGATTTGGGGAGTTTTAGAGGAGCGGGGGGAAATGTCTCTGGCTTTAAATCCATCAACATTATGTTGTGAATATTTCATGTGTTGGTCTCGCGGCTATAAAAGAGGAAATGGAGACGTAAAGAGGGAGGACTATAGCTGCTTAATAAAGACCCGAGGTGAGTTGTGATAGTCTGTCAAGTTTTACAGCGAGGTCATAAAGTTTCACAAAATATGGTTCTAGACGGCAGATGGAGGAGTATATGTCTGTGTGGGTGGATGTAAATGCAGCGCCGCGTCTCCAAATCAGACTGCTGAACGAACACAGTCTGCTGCTTTAAAGGGAAAATTCACCACCTTTTATGTGGATGTCGAATCAGTATTGATGGTAAATGTAGTCGATATTGACCCAGAAACCTGAGTTCTCCTGCTGGTGGTTGTCGTGCCGACAGTGCCTACATGTACCAGGATGCATTGTGCACGAGCTTCTGACGCCCGGAGGGTCCTCGCCGGCTGTATCCTCGCCGGCCATATCCTCTTACACGGCTAACACAGCCGCAGCCTTGGCCGTATCCTCTGGATCCAATAAATACGGCTGAATATCTGAGTTAGCTGAAACACTGTAAAATGTTTCCTCGTCTTTAACATCCTCTGCACTCATATCTTGGGATGCCATTTATGCAGTTTGCAATACTAAGCGAAGAGAACAATGAAGCGGCACGTAGTGCAGTGGATCCCAACCTGGGGTCCGGGCCAAAGATCACCGGGGTGCACCAGGACTTGTCTGCTCTGAGGTTGTCAAAATTAGATTTGCTCATGTATCATAATTTATAAAGTTAGGGATGCACCGATACCAGTATCAGGTATCGGGTCCGATACTGTGCTCATGTACTCGTACTCGTAAAACGGCTCCGATACAACGGCACCGATACCACTTTACGGCAGCGTGACGTTAACCTCTCATCACCATCTTCCGGGTCCTATCACACGCGCTCACGCGTGTGATAGGACACACCTGTATTAGCCAGCAGTCTAGCAGCAATCTAACAAAAACCTATTTCAGCTCTAACTCTATTATAGTAAATTTATTCATTTGTTATGTCTCTGCATTCACTCGGCGAATCCGTCAAGATGTCATCACTTCATTTATGTTAACGAGACTTAGGAGTTCTGTTCATTAAAGAAAGTTGATTTAATTACTTTAATATACTCGATCACTTTATTCAAACTGAGGTGGAGACTAGAAATCCAAGCTGATAGCAGCCCGTAGTTCTTCCTTTCATCCAACGACGTCACGCCACTTAAACGTTGGTGAACTGTCCCTTTAAAACCCTCTGAAGGCAGCAGCCTGACTCCTGTTGAACACTTTGGTTCAGACGTGTTTGCCTGAAGTCCTTCTGGATTCACCTTCCTTTGTGTTTGTTTAAATTCGTTATTTAGAAATGTTCATACGAAGGTAGAGAACGTCTCTTTACGTCACCATCCACCGTGTTGATCCGGCACCTCTACAGTTAAACATCCTGCGTCTATAAGGAGACTCTCTCTGTCTTCCCCAAGCAGCAAATATACAGTATATAATGTCTTATATTATTCTGTACAATGTACTCTATAACCTCTACATGGTTGTCAAGGAAACGTCTCCCTCAGTCTCCACTGAGTGGCTCCATTAGGTGAGAACGGTGTGACCATGTGGAGGTATTCACATCGGGATAATGTGTGTTTGTGAAGGCCGACGCCGGAGCTGATACTTGGTGTTGATAATCTTTGAATTCATGAACAAAAAGATTTGATTATTCACAGTTATGGGAACGCTCCTGACTATTGTGTAATAACGATTAAAATAAAAGATCCATGCATGAAATCTGATAAAGCTAAAAGCTTCACGTTGCTGCTGGTATCGATCCGGTAAAAAGTAAATCTGTAATAAATCATAATCATGGTGATGGAGGTGGACGACGCTGACTGAACCGTATCTGATTTGTTTTATTAGTACATCATCTGACACATAAACGGTGTCAATATAACTCCTAATAACACATCATAGCTGCGGTGACAATTTGATCATTTGAGTAAATTGTGGATTATAGATCGTCTCTCTGATTTAATCTCTTAGTCAATCTGTGTGTCAGTAAACAGGAAAAATCAAAGGTAGAAAATTGTGGAGCTTAATAAAGTTACAGGTTAAAACCTCTCGTCTTTATCTCATCGGGAAGAACAGAAAACTAATGATTATTTTTATTACCAGTTAATCTGACTTTTCTCTCTTTATTAATCATCTAAAAAACATCAGAAAAATATCCATCACACTTTCCTAAAGTCCAACATGACGACTTTAAATGACTTGTTTTGCAGGTTTATAATCTTGAAGTCAACTGCTCCCATGTTGATAAGAGTATTAAATACATCCACGGTCTGAAATTAACTTTGTTCACTTCCTGTCACTGTGGCAGACAAGTATTTACTTTTATCTGCCACCTTTGAAATCTCTGCGCTAAAAGAAGGAATAACATTTAAGATCTTATGTCTTTCAATGTTCGATATATTTTACATTAAAAACATTATATACGCTGTGAATTACAGTGTTCGAATTACACCGTAGCTTCTGGGGGTTGGAGGTTACTGTACACTAACATTTGAACACATCATGATAACGTTAGAATTTACCTTCATCCAATCGTCATTTTGCTGAGCAGATTTTGAACGCCTCATAATAATAACTCAATGGCACCTCTGTTAACGTTCGTAGCTCCGTTATTTAACCAGTCAGGACTGTGCTGCAGACCGGCTGCTAACAGCAAACGTTACTAACTCTCCTCCTGTTGATTACAACACAGATTTATCAGGTAGAAATAGGGTGCGTCCTTCAGGTTTAGTAGCGGCATGCTGTTGAGCAACTTTTTTTTTCTCTCCCCCGTGGCTCCGGTCTCAAACAAACTGAATCATGACACGGCGTGTGTATGCGTCATCGTGCAGCGTAACTGTTGGAGCATCAATAAGAGGAATCGATAGTCAAGAAAGCGGACATCTACGGTTCTCTATTCCAGCAGCGTATTCCCTGCCTGCCGAAGTGGCCGCTGTCCTGATGATTTCACCCGCCACCATCAACAATGAACCCGCATTTGGCGGGTGCTAATTTCAGACCCTGTTGACAAATCTCCCTTTAAGGTTCATTTTGAACTGATAGAAAATGTGAGATTAATTTGTGATTAAACTTGATTAAATATTTTAATTGATTGGCAGCCCTAATTATTATTAATACTCTATTTCATGAATCCGTTTGTGAAACATTTTGCCGTTTAATTTAAAACTACAAAGAAAATATGAAGTCATATTTCTTGTCAACTTCAACTAGACGTGTGTTTCATGTTTATTGCTCTTCTATATTGTTCTGACAGGAGGGCTGCAATCATAGAACACACACACACACACACACACACACACACACACACACACACACACACAGGGCCAAGGTTAAGGGGTGCTGGTACGTCCTTCTATCTGCCTTCAACAGACAAGGCCAAGGACCGCCGTTCATAAAACACAGCGCCCACCCTCCTCCTCCTGTGTGTGTGTGTGTGTGTGTGTGTGTGTGTGTGTGTGTGTGTGTGTGTGTGTGTGTGTGTGTGTGTGCAGGTCAAGGTTAAACAGCAACCATTCTAGTGTTGCTTTGTTTTCACCTGACGATCAGAACAGGACCCTTCCTGTTTTTCCTGGTTACGACTGTCTGCTCTATCTAACGTCAGATTTAATATAGCGTAGATTATTGAGCAGTAGCTTAATCCCCAAATTAATACTGACCTCTAGATGTGTGAATGTAAATGGGTTCTATGGGTACCCACGAGTCTCCCCTTTACAGACATGCATATTTACCCACTCCCATGTTGATAAGAGTATTAAATACTTAACTAATCTCCCTTTAAGGTACATTTTGAACGGATAAAAAATGTGTGACTAATAAGCGATTAATCGTGATTAACTACGGACAATCACGCGATTAATTTGCGATTAAGTATTTGAATGGACTGGCAGCACTAGTACCTACAGTACATGTTTAGCTACTTTGGGAAATACAAGTTAAAGGAGCGAAACTATTAATGGCAACGGAGCACACTCCATCTGCTGAGGAAGGCCATGAGATGCTGGTGAAAGCTCTGGAAAAGGGTGGCTAATTGACTTTGAAGAACTTAATGACAGAAGTTGTTTGTACAGTTACAAAGAACAATTAAGCAATTAGTTGACTAATCATTAAGGGAAAAAATAGATTAAATGTGACGATCACAATTAAATAATATTGAAGGATTAAGCCCTTAATATGTATATGTGCAATATCATATTTGATTCATTATTATTTTCTTTAATTTTAATTTTCTCTACTATTTACATTATTTTTCACAATAAAATATCTAAACATGTAAATTTACAATTTTCCATTAACGTTTTTGTTATTATTTTCTTTATATTTTATTTTCTCTACTATTATCATTACTTTTTCACATTTAAAGTTTGCATTAGTGCTATAAGTATCAACAACATCATGTACATGAACCGCCTTCTTTCTGTGTTTGGTTCAGAAAAGGTTTCTATATTTGACAGCTTCCAAAGGACAAAACAATCACCTTTCAATGAACTAAAAGCAGCTCTGCTCTCCGTCTGTGAGAGAATAGAGAGAATAGAGAGAGGAGATGGAGGACCTAAGTACTGCACTTCCTTCTTCCAGAGAAGTATTATATTATATTATATAGATCTGGCTCTGAACACACACACACACACGCACACGCACACGCACACGCACACACACACACACACACACACACACACACACACACACACACACACACACAGAGGCATTAGAGGGAGAACATAATGAAATGTGTGTTTTCTTGTCTTGTATTCAGAAAGTGACGCTGCAGCTCGGAGCAACACGACGAACTGCCCTTGACACATCACTCCTCTATTCTCTCTCTCTCTCTCTCTCGCTCCTCTTTATAGAGATATAGAGGAACAAATCTGATAAAGTCTGAAAGGAGAGAAAGGAGAGAAAGGTGAGAAAGGAGAGAAAGGTGAGAAAGGAGAGAAAGGAGGAACAGAATGGAGAGAAAGGAGGAACAGAAAGGAGAGAAAGGAGGAACAGAATGGAGAGTTATCTGAGAGAGAGAGGAGGAGAAAGATTAGTCTGTTAAAGGGAGAAACTTTTCTTCATTCATCAGTGACAATAAACCAGAGTTAGGACAGAGGAAACAAGAAGGAGGAAGGAAGGAAGGAAGGAAGGAAGGAAGTTGTAGGCAGGGAGGAAATAAACAAATATACTAATAAGAGAAAGTGAAATGCCCACAGCTCTGATTTAATCAGGGCCGAGGCTCATTAAAAAAGAATCATCTGTTTATGAATGTAAACATTCAGACGCTGAAGTCGGAGGAAGAATAAAGCTTTAACAGAATTTTATTTTTAATATATTCATTTAAACTGGATGATTTTAGTTTGTAGTCTGCTGGAGTTTAACTAGTTCTCCCCCAGAGAGAAATATTTTCACATTTATTTTCACATTTTAGTAAAATGTCAAAGATATTTTAAAATGCCATCATAAGTTTCCCAAACTCGAGGTCTTTAAAGTCAAAAATATTAAATTTATATAATATACACATTATACTACACAAAGCAGCGGATTTGAACGATGAATTAATCATCAAAGTTTCCTGTCGACTGCCTAAATGATTATATTTTTAAATACTTTATTGCAGGAGTTAACGTAAATGTACATGATGTCGTTCATACTTATAGCACTTCTACAAACTTTATATATTTTATTGTGAAAAAATAATGATGATAGTAGAGAAAATTAAATATAATGAAAATAATAACAAAAGAAAATTAAAGGAAAATGTTTTAAATGTACATGATGTCGTTCATACTTATAGCACTTCTACAAACTTTAGATATTTTATTGTGAAAGAAATAAAAATTAAAGAAAATAATAATTAAATTTTGCTCTCATTATAAATTATTTTGAAAATATTAAGTTATTTCTCTACTTGTATGTGTTTCCTCAGACTGTCCATTGTCTAATATTTTATCCTAAATACGGATTAAAAAAAAAATAAAAAATTGTTTTTATAATTGATTGATTGGTTGGTTGATTGATTATCTCTCAAGTGTCCATCTTCAAATTATTTTTTGTGTCCGACCAACAGTTTAAGATATTCAAATTAACGTGATATAAAGCAGCAAATACTCACATTTCACATTCAAATGTTTTTAATTTCTCCATGATACATTTTGAAAATTTGAATAACGATTTTAGCACCAATGGTACATACAATAAACTTTTTTTGCTAAAGATTTAAAATTTCGGTGCAAACTGTGTCAAACTCTGGCATCAACTCAGCTCGCTGTTCCACCCGCAGGCATCAGTCTTCACTCAAGTTTACATTAACGTTGTCCATTTGGAGTCAGTTGTGGTTAGCCCCTTTTTTTATTGACTTATTTATTTATTTAATTTATTATTATAATTTTTTTGTCTTTGTATTATTATTATCATTAATAATTATTTTATTTTATTTTTATTTTTTTTATTTCAATTTTGTGTACTTATTGTGTTTGTTTCTAGGCTTAATTCCTTAAAAAATGGTTTATAAACTATTTAAAATTAGTAAATTGCATATATGAAAACAACCTCGAAAAAAAGGGGAAAAAATAAAGTATATATATATATTAAAAAAAAGTGCACCTAATGGCAGAAATCTCAGAAGCAAATTTCCACCTACTGTACTTACAGATGAACGGAAACAGACATGATGATGTCTGAATAACTGCAGCATCACTGAGGTGAGGCTGATTGCCTCTTATCCTCCAAGGTCCACTGATTTCCCCTCACAGTGATTGACAGCTGACATTCTGTGGAGAGTGATTCATAACCCCGAGGCCCGGCTTTACCGCAAAAGGTCAAAACTGACCTTTTGCGTACAGAGAAATTGATTTTCATCCCCTTTTTCCAAATTTGAAAAGTTAGCTTTTGGGGAAGTATGAACATCCTGCTGGACATGAATCTCAACATTAAAGGGTTACTTTGGATTTGATTTTATCCGTGTTTCTACAGTACAGTAGATGGCGGTGGTCACATCCCCAGTTTGTGGAAGCGGGTGGGAGTATACCGGCACAGGAGCCGAGCAATGTGAAAAATCAATATCAGTTTTAGTGTATTTATTTAACTAACTAACTGATGGAGGCAGCGGTAGACCAGCAACTCCTGTGTTCTGAGAGGTAAAATTACTGTTTTTGTGAATGGAGTCTGGTGGCTTTGAAGAGAGTAAAGATAACGGCTTCAGTTCTCCATCTGACGGCGAGGTAAAGCGGTGAATATATTGTAAATATAGCGTAAACTTAAACTGATATTGATGTTTTTAGGTGTCTAAAATGTGTTTTGCTGCTGCCCCCGTCCACAGCAGTACATTGCTTTACTCCCGTGCTGATTCTCCTGTCTACGACTATGGAGAAGAACATCATACAACCACACTGAGAAACATCCGAACTGTCCCTTTAAAAGGTTTTCATTGAAAATCACAGTACAGTACACTCGTGTTTGAGTCTGGATATATATACAGCTAATATTATGAAGAGGGGATTTATCTACTGATGCTGCTACAACCAACAGATGACGACTGTGTAGGAGGTTAGTGTGTGTGTGATGAGGGGAAGCTACAGCATCCAAACTGCAGCTTGTATGGATGGTAATCCTTCATAAATCTGCATGTGTGTGTGTGTGTGTGTGTGTGTGTTGTACGTCAACATGTGTAAAGGATGAAGCGCATGAATCCATCCTTAGATCTGTGTGTGTGGAAAGGGGGAGGATGAAGAGTACCGAAGATGAAGATGATGATGGTTATTATCAGGGTTTAGGTTGTGTGTGTGTGTTTAACCCTTCCAGCTCAGGATGGAGGACATGAGGGAGCGACGGATGGAGGAGGAGGAGAGGAAGAGAAAAGAAAGAAGGGAACAGGGAGGGAAAGATGCTGATGTTCAGCGGGCCACAGTGAGTTGAAGCTTAAACATCTGGGTGGTTTGGATCGGAGGGTCAGAGCTGTAACATCTGTCTCATCTGCTCCACCTCCGGGGCCGAGCCTCCACTCTTAACCCTCCACCCCGTCTCCTCTCGTTCCCTCTGTTTGGCCTCTTGTTCTTTAGGTTCACTGCTTTTTCTCCATCATCAGTGTCTCTTAAAGGTTTCTCTAACCTCCACGCTGTCGCAGACTCCTGTATATCCTGTCTGTGCTGTGTGATGCATCGTGGCGCTCAGTAACAGTGAAAGCACACTAGTCGTCCTCGGACCTCTGTCTTTACATACAACTAGGGTCTAAAATTTGAAATCATCGGGCCATCCGCCACATTGGCAGGCAGGGAAAACGTTAGAGATGGGACTAGAGAACCGTAGTTGTCCGCTTTCTTGGCATCTCATGCCTCCGTGACTATCGATTCCTCTTATTGATGCTTTCCCACAGTTACGCATGCTGTGTCATGTTTCAGTTTGTTTGAAAAAAAAAAGCTCTCAACAGCATGGCGCTACTAAACCTGAGGGGACGCACCCTATTCTCTCCCTGATAATGCTTCACTGTGAACAACAAACCTGTGTTGAAATCAACAGGAGTTAGGAACGTTAGCTGTTAGCAGCCGTTAGCAGCACAGTCCTGACTGGTTAAATAGCGGAGTTACTAACGTTAACGGAGGTGCCATTGAGTTATTATTATGAGGCGTTCAAACTCTGCTCAGCAAAATGGCCATTAGGTGAAGGTAAATTACAACGTTATCATGATGTGTTCAAATGTAATCTCGTAAAATTCCGTTTTTGGAGAGAAACTTGAATAAATCCAGTTGTTTATATATATGTATATATACATATATATATATATATATGTATATATACATATATATATGTAGATATTAGAGAGAGAATTATGACCTTGATTTTTTTTTTAATCAAAGCAAATATTTAGATAATCATAATCATTTGAATTGTGTGTTTTTATGCAAACAACCACTATAGATGACAATAACAGAGAACAGTACTGTGTACACTACCCTCCCTCCACGGTGTAATTCGAACACTGTAATTTATGATGCATATGTTTTTTATGTAAAATATATTGAACATTGAATGACATCAGATCTTAAATATTAGTCCTTCATTTAGCGCAGAGATTTCAAAAGTGGCAGACAAACAAAAGTACTTGAAAGTGAAATATAGTTCATTTCAGACCGTGCATACAACATTCATTTTTTTCACTTAAAAAGGTCAAATATGTAACTTTGATTGACCCCAACGTCAATCAGAGTCTGGACGTAATTAAACCCAAATATAATGTCAATGCACAGTATTCTTAGCCCTTACTGTATGTGACTGTGTGATCGTACAACCACCTTGATTTGTTCAACGGTGTGAACAATAAGACTATTTTCCATCTCTATCGTCCATCCCGTATGAAAGCAGCAGAAGCTCTGAGTTCCTTCTGTTTATTGTGAATCAGTTAATTGCCTCCTGATGGAAGTCCAGCGGTTCTTTGTGTCTTTCTGCTCCTCATGTTATCAGCTCTGAGTCAGGTCGGTTCCACTACAGCCGTCCTGCTGCTCCCTCAGGTGTGTTATCTGTCTCTTTGGGTTACTTAAAAAGGCACTGCACATGTGTGTGTGTGTGTGTGTGTGTGTGTGTGTGTGTGTGTGTGTGTGTGTGTGTGTGTGTGCTTTATGTTCCTGAGGCCGGGGGGCAGCTGATAACAACGGGTACAAATTTCAGATTGGGACACATTTTATTGAGCCAACCTTTGGCCATCCTCAACCCTCCGTACCATAAAACAATAAGAGAACGGCACACCGACACTCCCAAGGTCTTAAAAACACCCCCGACCACACACACACACACACACACACACACACACACACACACACACACACACACACTCCTTGAACCTTACAGGGTTTGTTGAACTGGGAGGGGGAGACGGTGGGAGGAAAGGGGTGGAGAGTGAAAGATGTTCTTGACATTCTGACACTGAAAAGAAGAACAAGGAACGAGGAGAGAGACATCGTTGAGCTCAGCTGGACTTCAACGTTAAATCCACACAATCAGTGATTATTTGAGCACCTCGCGGTGCAGATATATATACATCCATTTCTATTTCCATTTCTGATGCACGCCAACATGCCATCACAGTCTGAATTTATGTGTTTTCTTTTGCACCCAATGAACTCAAACATCAGGCCGCCCAGGATGCAGGTTTAACGCTCTTATGCATCGGCTTCACTTCTCAGACCCGGAGGAAGCTCACCGTGTTCGACCCAGAACACGCTGGAGAGGTTATACACCAATCGGCCATTACATTAAGACCACTGAGAGGTGAAGTGAATAACATGGATTATCTGGTTACCATGGCACCTGGCAGTGGGGGGGATATATTAGACAGAAAGGAAGCAGAATAAATGGGCAAGCGTAAGGATGTGAGCGACTTTGACGAGGGCCAGATAGTGCTGGCTAGTCGACCGGGTCAGAGCATCACCAGAACTGCAGCTCTTGTGGGATGTTCCCGGTCTGCAGTGGTCAGGACCTACCAAAAGTGGTCCAAGGAAGGAGAACCGGCGAACCGGCGACAGGGTCAGACCCGAGGCTCATTGATGCACGTGGGGAGTGAAGGCTGGCCCGTGTTGTCTGATCCAATAGAAGAGCTACTGGAGCTCAAACTGATGAAACAGTTAATGCTGGTTCTGATAGAAAGGAGTCAGAACACACAGTGAGGAGCAGTTTGTTGCGTAAGAGGACCGGTCAGGGTTGACCGTGCTGACCCGTGTCCACCGACAAAAAGCGCCTACAATGGGCATCAGAACTGGACCACGGAGCGATGGAAGAAGGTGATGAATCATCTTTTACATCATGTGGATGGCAACGAGTTGGAGGTGTCGACTCGGCCTCCAGATTCTCCAGATCTCAATCCAATGGAGCATCTGTGGGATGTTCTGGACAAACAAGTCCGATACACGGAGGCCCCACCTCACAACTTATACAGGACTTAAAGGATCTGCTACTGACGGCTCGGTGCCAGATACCACAGCAGACCTTCAGAGGTCTAGTGGAGTCCATGCCTCCACGGGTCAGGGCTGTTTTGGCTGATCGGTGTATGTCTGGTCTGGTCTGGCCTAAGAACGCATCGGGGTCCCCCAGGAAGAGCTGGAAATCGTTGCTGGGGAGAGGAGACGTCTGGATACCCTGCGACCCGGAAAGATAATGGATGGATCTCTACTTTTCCCAGAATCCACAGATAAGTGGCCTGAACTTGTTGCTCTCAGCTGGGATCAGTGTTCAGGCTGAGAGACAGTAAAGTGGTTGAGAAAACTGGCATCAGGCCATTTACAACAAAATACAACAGAAATGGATGGAGTTACTCTACATGGCTGATTTAATGTGGTGTACTCTTTTTTTCTTTCCACCAGCGAGCGTCTGACATGCAGGAAGAGGCAGCAGCGTCTGTGCTGCTCTGAGAGCTTCTGGAGTTTAGTGTGAAAAAGGCTGTCGAGGCTTCAGCGTCTCACAGCTCCAGACCTCATTACAGCCGGGCGGGAGGCTGCTGCACTCTGCTCCGAGTCAACCGGCTAATTGCACTTATACCAGAGCAACACACACAAGATACACAACTATACTGCACACGTGCACGCTGCACAAACATGCCAGGACATAAGAGCAGAGAGGTGTGTGCACGTAAACACACAATACAGACAATATAAATATGTCAACAGGTTGAGCTCAATCACAGCTGGAGCTCACGCCTGTCAGCAGAACTAATTGTTAGGCCTCACTCCCTCTGTGTGTGTGTGTGTGTATGTGTGTGTGTGTGTATAGCAGTGTAGTGTGTTTGTAATATTAATTGCGTCTTATTTGAGTTGGAGTCTTGGATGGGTGGGGGGGTGTTAATAATTAAGCAGCTCCTGTGCCCCGCTCAGTGGAGAGCAGCTCTCACCAACACACACAGCTGCATATGAGATGAGAGACTTTAAGAGAACATATAAACATACAATAGACACGTATGTATGTTTACGCAGAAATG
>NC_133802.1:34819850-34829850 GCF_043250625.1 Sebastes fasciatus | reverse complement strand
GTTCTACTAGTACAGTATGAGGTTGTACTACTAGTATAGTATGAGGTTGTTCTACTAGTACAGTATGAGGTTGTTCTACTAGTATAGTATGAAGTTGTACTACTAGTATAGTATGAGGTTGTTCTACTAGTACAGTATGAGGTTGTACTACTAGTATAGTATGAGGTTGTTCTACTAGTATAGTATGAAGTTGTACTACTAGTATAGTATGAGGTTGTTCTACTAGTACAGTATGAGGTTGTTCTACTAGTATAGTATGAGGTTGTTCTACTAGTATAGTATGAGGTTGTTCTACTAGTACAGTATGAGGTTGTACTACTAGTATAGTATGAGGTTGTTCTACTAGTATAGTATGAGGTTGTACTACTAGTATAGTATGAGGTTGTTCTACTAGTATAGTATGAGGTTGTTCTACTAGTATAGTATGAGGTTGTTCTACTAGTATAGTATGAGGTTGTACTACTAGTATAGTATGAGGTTTTGAATACAGCCTCTGTTTCTCCATCTCTCCTCCGTTAGAGAGAAGGGGGTTTTACTGGATCATCTGTAATATCAGGAGTCTCAGACAATGTGAAGCTCAGTGTGTCAGCAGATCAATATATCGGTCTATATATCAGCCGCCATTTTGTCCTCCTTGTTTCCATGCACTCCTCCTCTCTCTCCTTCCTAGACGACGTCATCCTCGTCCTCCCTCCCTCTCTTCAGTTGATCCCCTGTGGAGAGGACCTGTAATGTCAGCTGCATCTTCTGACGAGCCCTCTCCATCAGTAACCCTTTCCTCCAGGAGGAGGAGGCCCGGCACTCTGCTCTACAGCAGACAGGAGCCTCTCAGGCGGGTAGGTCAGCAGCACAGAGGGGCTCTGGTGTGGATGTCTCTCTGGAGCCTCGGGGAGGGTGGTGGTGGGGGGATGAGAGGCAGTGGAGGGGCCACTTCTACAGAGCACAGAGCCGGAGTGATGTGGAGAGGCGTGGAGTGCACACTCACACTTTCTCACACGTGCACACGCAGCGCTCTCAGAAAGCTAAAGAATAGAAGTGTCATGAAATGAGTCGACTGCAGATCTCAGCGAGGCGGCTCGCCTGCCGGCCAGTACGAGCTCCGTCCGAGGTCGGATCCTATAGCGCTGGTTGAATACATTCAGAGTGACAGCTCCAGTCAAGGTTAGCCCTGCTGCGGTGCTCTGGTTTAGCACTATAGCACTTCATTCTGCAGCTGTCTGATGAAAACCACATCTCTTCCAGAGGAGAGGCTTTCAGGAGTAGAGCGGTCACGATTTAAACATGCCGTTGTTGGTGTATGGAGTCTTGATTGGTAAAAATCAACAGATCGTTGGTGTTATGCCCTGACAACTGTCATTTACACTAAGGCTGACCTGAACACTTCCAAGCTCCGACAGTTGCCATGATAATCAACCTCCAAATCAGAATTCAAATGCTTCTGCAAAGCTTTTTTATTTTATTTTTGTATATATATATATATGTATATATATATATACATATATATATATATACATACACAGTATATATGTATGTAATATTTTTTTTTTAAGTAATAATTTATTGGGAGTAACGCCAGGTGTACAGAAACGTACAAATAGAGCAAAAATGTAAATGATTGTCGCCCCTCCCACGCTATTATGTCTTTGCATTTCCTGCGTTATTTTACCTACTTGCTAGCTTGCTAACTTGTTAGCCTCTGTGGCTTCTAGACGCCGACAGTAACGTTAATATTGCCGTTGCTTAGCAGCGGTGTTCTTCACTACTTAACCACTAGAACGCCACGCATATCGTGTACACGAGTTCCCGTGTTGTAAACACGAGCTCACCAGTTTCATTTGAAGGCACCAAAAATCGCGATACCTAGGTGAACCGATTTCGATAGGCTCATATTTAGCCTCTGAGTAAAACCCATAATATCCCTAATAATAACAAGACATTAAGATCTATGTCGTCCACGCTGGCATTTCAGTGGCGACCGCCTCTAATCAGCGATCTCGAGTAACCACGATATGAAAACAGAAACAATGCCCCAGCCCTGTTTCTCATTGAAAGTCCAGTTAATAATCTGCTCATCAGGCTGTTGAGGCCAGCGGCTCTTTTCATGCATCTTTCTTCCAGCACTCATCAGCTGGCCGTGAGCCACAAGTTTTCAAACTGCCAGTCACACGGTAAGAGCTTTTCACTTCAGCCGTCACTGTTAAGTTGAGTGGAGCAGAGAAGAAGAAAAGCGAGGTGGCGGTCAGGAGCTCTTAAAAGTGATTTACTACAGTAGCTGGACATGGGCGTGTGTGTGTGTGTGTGTGTGTGTGTGTGTGTGTGTGTGTGTGTGTGTGTGTGTGTGTGTGTGCGTGTGCGTGTGCGTGTGCGTGTGCGTGTGCGTGTGCGTGTGTGTGTGGACCATCTGCTCTGCAGAAATTAGCTGCCTACTCCAGTTAAATGCCCGACAGCTTGCCGGTTGGGAAAACACCCACCTGATATTAACTCTGGGAGTCAAATCAACCACAAACTCTTTGGCTGCGTGTTCAAACCGAAGCGGTGAGTTCCCCACAGCGCTGAGAGTTCAGCGGGCTCCTCTCGGCGCCGGGAGAACACACAGAGGGAGAGAAGTTTAAAATATTTCAGCTTTTACTTTAAAGAGTGCAGCACTTCAAACATGAAGTCTCGTAGCAACAGAGAACAGAGACACCGTTTCAGAGCTGGAGGAGAGGCGGAAACAGGGCTGCGGTAATTGCAAAGCTCTACTACATGTCTCCGATAGCAACGCGGGGAGGCTTTCCTCGGGGTTTGCTTTCATTTTACAAAAAAGGCCTTGTTTTATTTTTCACAAATCCACAAACACATTTCAGGACCCCTGGGAGGAACCGGGAACCTTTCCCCATTTCCTGATAGCTCCATCCATCTGGCCAGGCGACCCATACATTACTAACTCTCCTGTACATTAGAGGTGGAAGAGGAAGAGGAGGCTCTGCTGCTGCCTGCCCGTTTCCTTGGATCGGAGTCTAATTGATCAGGAAAGGCACTTCAACTCTCTCGCCTCTCAGCTCCTGAGTGTTGTGGCATTTGGATGCCTACAATCGTCCTCTGGCTTCCATAAGAGGTGTAGGGAACAGAGTGACCTTTTAATGACAAGGCCTTATACACTCTGCCACCTACTGGCACTGAGCTCCCCCCCCCTTCATCTCATCTCACTCCACTTTCTTTCTCTCTTTTATAAGCTTGTTTTTATCGAACCCTCCTTCTGCTTCATCTCTTCCAAACCTCATTCATCTGTTTTTTCCTCCGTCAGTCTATTTGGTTTCTCTAAAACCACCAAACACACCTGCTGCCTCCGACTAGTAACTGGTGGCATTTTCATATTAAAGGTCCAGCGTGTAGGATCTGGCGGCGAAGGTTGCAGATTGCAACCAACTGAAGCCTCCTGTGTGCCAAGCATGTAGGAGAACTACGGTGGCTGATGTGAAAACATGAAAACAAGAATGTCCCTCTAGAGCCAGTGTTTGGTTTTCTTCCGCTCTTGGCTACTGTAGAAACACGGCGGTGCAACACGGCGGACTCCGTGAAGACAACCCGCTCCCTATGTAGACATAAACGGCTCATTCTAAGCTAACAAAAACACAACGATTCTAATTATCAGGTGATTACACACAAAAGAAAACATACTTATCAATATTATATTCAATTTCTGCCAATAGATCCTCCTAATTGTTACACACTGGTTCATTAAAAAATCAAAACATTTTTGCAGTTTTTTCCGCACCATGAACTGAAGAATGTCTTTTGGTTTTGGACGCCAATCAAACAAAACAAGACATTTAAAGACATCACTTTAGGTTCTGGAAAGCTGAGATGGGCACTGATTAGCAGATTAAAAACTAAACTCACTATAAACTCATTAAATCCTATCACACATATCCTCATACAACAGTTTGTATGATTTCTTAAGAAAAGTTATTTTGAGTGCGTTTTTCCTACGAATGTCCAGCAACACTGCGTGTCAATTTTTCTGCTCGTTACATGCATACAGTCTTTTCAAAATAAACTTCTGTCCACAGGGGACAGCTTGGTTAGGTTTAGGAAAAGATGGTGGTTCGAGTTAAAATATTCAGGAAGTGGCATTACTTTAGTATAAATGTTACGCGACAAATAAATCAACGCTGACTTCTAGTTTCACACGGGACACAAACAGCGGTCTCCTGGGCGACCCCCCCTATCCACCCCGACCTCCTCCTTACGCGGCGTTTGTCGGAGCGTTTCAGACCGAGGCTGAGTTCAGATATATTCAGACAGACGGAATGAGAACAATCATGTGTCTTTTTAACATTTAACCATGTAAACATGTCATGTATGAACCTGGAGAAGAGCATGATACGTCCCTTTTAAGCCCCTCGGAGATATTACAGGAATATTATACATACAGTATATCAGTTGAAACGTTACAGGAACTAGTGATCTGCTTTTTGTCTGGCACAGGAAAGGTTCGGTTTTCATGCGAAGAACTGGACGTCAAAACGCCGTCCACTCTGTTTGACTTACGTATGATCTTTGAAAAGTGTAACAGCATTAAATAATGAGGATGACAGAACCTCCTCCTCCTCTATCCTTTTACTCATCCCTTCATCCCTCCTCTCCTTATCCCCTCATCCAGCAGAGAAAGAGAAACATCTTGATGGAGATCAGTTGGAGCGTTGAACCGTCAACCCCACTCACATCAACATGACACTGCTGCCCTGCTGTCTCTGCTCAGGAGCAGCTTTTAAAGGAGTAGTACTCACTCAGTAGTACTCACTAGTAGTACTCACTCAGTAGTACTCACTAGTAGTACTCACTCAGTAATACTCACTCAGTAGTACTCACTCAGTAGTACTCACTCAGTAGTACTCACTCAGTAATACTCACTCAGTAGTACTCACTCAGTAGTACTCACTAGTAGTACTCACTCAGTAGTACTCAGTCAGTAGTACTCAGTCAGTAGTACTCACTCAGTAGTACTCACTCAGTAGTACTCACTAGTAGTACTCACTCAGTAGTACTCAGTCAGTAGTACTCACTAGTAGTACTCACTCAGTAGTACTCACTCAGTAATACTCACTAGTAGTACTCACTCAGTAGTACTCACTAGTAGTACTCACTCAGTAGTACTCAGTCAGTAGTACTCAGTCAGTAGTACTCACTCAGTAGTACTCACTCAGTAGTACTCACTCAGTAATACTCACTCAGTAGTACTCACTCAGTAGTACTCACTAGTAGTACTCACTCAGTAGTACTCACTCAGTAATACTCACTCAGTAGTACTCACTCAGTAGTACTCACTCAGTAGTACTCACTCAGTAGTACTCACTCAGTAGTACTCACTAGTAGTACTCACTCAGTAGTACTCACTAGTAGTACTCACTCAGTAATACTCACTCAGTAGTACTCAGTCAGTAGTACTCACTCAGTAGTACTCACTCAGTAGTACTCACTCAGTAATACTCACTCAGTAGTACTCACTCAGTAGTACTCACTAGTAGTACTCACTCAGTAGTACTCACTAGTAGTACTCACTCAGTAATACTCACTCAGTAGTACTCACTAGTAGTACTCACTCAGTAATACTCACTCAGTAGTACTCAGTCAGTAGTACTCACTCAGTAGTACTCACTCAGTAGTACTCAGTCAGTAGTACTCACTCAGTAGTACTCACTCAGTAATACTCACTCAGTAGTACTCACTCAGTAGTACTCACTAGTAGTACTCACTCAGTAATACTCACTCAGTAGTACTCACTCAGTAGTACTCACTAGTAGTACTCACTCAGTAATACTCATTCAGTAGTACTCACTAGTAGTACTCACTCAGTAATACTCACTCAGTAGTACTCAGTCAGTAGTACTCACTAGTAGTACTCACTCAGTAGTACTCACTCAGTAGTACTCACTCAGTAATACTCACTCAGTAGTACTCACTCAGTAGTACTCACTAGTAGTACTCACTCAGTAGTACTCACTAGTAGTACTCACTCAGTAGTACTCACTAGTAGTACTCACTCAGTAGTACTCACTCAGTAGTACTCACTCAGTAATACTCACTCAGTAGTACTCACTCAGTAGTACTCACTAGTAGTACTCACTCAGTAATACTCACTCAGTAGTACTCACTCAGTAGTACTCACTAGTAGTACTCACTCAGTAGTACTCACTCAGTAGTACTCACTCAGTAATACTCACTCAGTAGTACTCACTCAGTAGTACTCACTAGTAGTACTCACTCAGTAGTACTCACTAGTAGTACTCACTCAGTAATACTCACTCAGTAGTACTCACTAGTAGTACTCACTCAGTAATACTCACTCAGTAGTACTCAGTCAGTAGTACTCACTCAGTAGTACTCACTCAGTAGTACTCAGTCAGTAGTACTCACTCAGTAGTACTCACTCAGTAATACTCACTCAGTAGTACTCACTCAGTAGTACTCACTAGTAGTACTCACTCAGTAATACTCACTCAGTAGTACTCACTCAGTAGTACTCACTAGTAGTACTCACTCAGTAATACTCACTCAGTAGTACTCACTAGTAGTACTCACTCAGTAATACTCACTCAGTAGTACTCAGTCAGTAGTACTCACTAGTAGTACTCACTCAGTAATACTCACTCAGTAGTACTCACTCAGTAGTACTCACTAGTAGTACTCACTCAGTAATACTCACTCAGTAGTACTCAGTCAGTAGTACTCAGTCAGTAGTACTCAGTCAGTAGTACTCAGTCAGTAGTACTCAGTCAGTAGTACTCACTCAGTAGTACTCACTCAGTAGTACTCAGTCAGTAGTACTCAGTCAGTAGTACTCAGTCAGTAGTACTCAGTCAGTACTGGGTACAGTCAGTACATTACAGTACCATTCAAATATGCAAGGTCTCACACACACATCCAGTCTATACACATATATATACACAGCACACTTGTTACAGTAGCAGGTAATTGCTGTATCCTTGGAGCATTACGAAACAATACGGCTGTCTTCAAAGGCAGAAAGGGAGCGCTCCTCACTGCAGGAAGTCTTTCAGTGCAGAGAGAGAGAGAGAAGAGAAATACTGTGAGAGTGACAGGCAGGTAAAGAAGGAGGGAGGAGAGAGAAACACGGCTCGGCTCACTGTTGGCACCAGTCCTTCTCTCTGTGCCGTGTTTCTACTGCAGATAGTACCACCTCGGTGTAGGCGGGATTTTCGGCTGATCACCGTAGCGACGGAGCGTGAAACTGCCGTGACATCATCTTCGACGCAGTGTTCATTTTGGCAGCTGTTTTAGATTTAGTCTTAGTCTTAAGACGAAAATGATTGTTAGTATTATGCTTGTCGATTTCAGCCACATCGTTTTCTCTCTTAATCTTGTCAGCTATTTTATTTTGTATTTAATCTTAGTTCCTTTAGTCAAACTTATTTCACATTAAATGTTATCTTCTCATTATCTGATGAAAAACACATGTTCAATTCAATTCAATTTATTTTTATAGAGCGTCAAATCACAACAGAAGTTATCTCAAGACGCTTTATATATAGAGCAGGTCTTAGACCGTACACCATAGTTTAGAGACCCAACCAGAAACCTGGAGCAGAACCGGGCTCAGGGCGGGCGGCCATCTGACTGGCTGGGGTTGAATGATGAAGAAGTTAGTCGGAATCCTGACTGACGGCGCTCATTAATGATGTCACACCCTCCGGTCCGTTAGGAGAGCCAATCTGCACCGCCGACATGTCAAAATATACATTACTCAACCACCCGAACCCGCAAAGCATCAACTTTATGCATTATAGTATGCTGGTTTCAATATTTGTTTTAAAAACAAAAGAAGAAATGTTGATACACGTTGGAATCAAATTGTAAAATAAGCCTTTCGCTAATGAAAAGAAATCTTTAAAATAAAAAGGAACTACTTGTGTGACATTCAGGTGTAATGACTTTAAACAAAAAGAGAGCTGCTAATGTTGATTTATGGCTCAAAATGTGCCGACATGTCGGGGCTACGGCGATGAGCTGTGATTGGTCCGATCGGGCTGCTTGTGTTTGTCAGGGTCAGTGAAGCTGCTGCTGCTCAGTAACACACATCTAGTGAAGCCCCTGAAACCCTCCCGCTCTCCTCAATCAGCTTCACCGTTAACGACAGAACGGAAACACGGCGGCTGCACGAGGACGAGTACGAGTTACCAGGATGTAACTGTGGTTGTATCAGAACACGCCGTCTCTCTGTAGCACAACGAGAGGATAGAATTAAAGGGTGACTTCATCTTTTTTAGTGGAGCGGTCAGGTGGTGACTTCACTTCACTGTGAGCTATAAATCATGACTCTTTCCCACTGGGTGTCTCTTCGCTTTCATTATAAAGAAGAGATTCTTATCATCATCTCACCTGAAACTCCCAAAAAAATACTCAACTTGAGCTAATTTGTTCGATCAAACAGATTTCCACCTTCAATTCGGACCCAGTGACAATATAAGACACCGTGTTCAGGTTGAAAGAAGCCAACGATGTTCTTGATTATAGTCTCACAAGTTTCAAACAATCACGCTTAACTTAAAGCCGCTGGTGTTACGACTAGATTTCCATTCAGTTAAACTAAGAGCAGAGCGTAGTTAGTGGAGCTAGCGTCCTGCCGGTTCTTACCGTCGTCCTCCTTGCCGTGGGCGTTCTGGGGACTGTGGCGCATCCTCTCTCCTCGGCTCAGCGGGCTCAGGTCAGACGCTGCTCCCAGATCAGTTGCTAGCCACGTGGGCTCGCTCATCTCTGCCTCCTCCTCGCTGCTCAGTGAACTGTCATCCTGACCAGAAGACACCAAAAACAGGAACATCACATATCTGCATACTGACACGGTAACAGTGGAGATCCAGACTCATACAGAATTATACTTTCACATTCATTTTATGTTTCTCCCGTTTTTGTTGCAACCTTTGAGCCGGGTTGTAATAAATGGGGGGCTCATCCGGGATATGAACCCGGGACCTCTCGAACCCCAAGCAAGAATCATACCCCTATTCTTGTAAATCAATTACCAACACAAAACAATGACAGATATTGTCCAGAAACCCTCACAGGTACTGCATTTAGCATAAAACAATATGTTCCAATCATAACGTGGCAAACTGCAGCCCAACAGGCAACAACAGCTGTCAGTGTGTCAGTGTGCTGACTTGACTATGACTTGCCCCAAACTGCATGTGATTATCATAAAGTGGGCATGTCTGTAAAGGGGAGACTCGTGGGTACCCATAGAACCCATTTACATTCACACATCTGGAGGTCAGAGGTCAAGGGACCCCTTTGAAAATGTATATGACAGTTTTACCTCGCCAACATTTAGTGTAAGTTTGGAGCGTTATTTAACCTCCTTCACGACAAGCTAGTATGACATGGTTGGTACCAATGGATTCATTTGTATTTTCACTCTTTTCAGCTTTAAAGCCTGCTACAATCTCGCAAGTTGCGTTAATGCGTTAAAGAAATTAGTGGTGTTAAAACAAATTTGCGATAATGACTTATCGCTTTGACGGCCTTAATTCAGTGTAAAAAAGCAAAGCCGGTGTAATGTGGGAGAGTGGTGCCAATAAATGAACAGTTGCCAATTCATGATACTCTCTCATCTCTTAATTGTAATACCTGATATAATGTTGTTAAGAATAGTTAAATAAATAAATAAATAATGCTACATGATGAATAGAAGGTTTCAAACAGACTAAGTGATCAGTAACCGGCCCCAAAACTCCTGATCAGAGCATTCATCAAAACAACCAGAGGGACGTCGGCTTCTCTTTCTACACTACGAGTGTAAATAAGAGTGTGTAGATGATGACAAAGGAAGGGTTAACGGTTAATGGCAGAGGTGTCGAACATTAAGCAGCATTATCAACATTCAGAAGAGAGAAACCCAAAGAAGAGTTCCTAGAAAAGGAAGGAAAGTCTAAATCAATGCTCTTTCCTAATAGAAGATATCTTCTGTGAATCCTCCTAAACTCAGCCACCTTTTCATGAA
>NC_133802.1:34782350-34814850 GCF_043250625.1 Sebastes fasciatus | reverse complement strand
TAGCATCTGACCAATCACAGACATGGACAAGTCTACTGTCAGCAGAGCGGCATGTTTTACAAAGGAAGAGCAAACTATATTAGACAAATACGAAGACGTTAAACACTTAATCAGACTGAGTACCAGACTAACAGTAACACTAGATGAAGCTGCTAAATGCAGGAAGAACAGCTGGCAAAAGAAAAATCTCCTGATGTGTGAATGTGTAAATTAACAGATTTATTAATTTAACGGAACACTCAAAAGTCAGTCGTCTAGATATAAATAGCTTTTAGACGTGTAATGGATGACTGGATTATACTTCATTACGCCCTTTAACAAACATGTGGCGTGGGTGACTATTTCAGCCTTCTTTCAGCTGCGTCCTCGTCTCCGGCGGTGTGAAACGGACTTGAGAGCAAATAAAACAATAAATATAAAAACATAATTCAAAGCGGTAAACACCCACAGCATAAATCCAGCTGTTCTTCCTGCATCTGTCAGTTTAAACTGTGTTGTTTTTAGTCTGGTTATGATTTAAACTTCTTCATATTTGTGTAATATTATCATACGATCTGCTCACCGAGCTCTGATTGGTCAGCAGGCGGTGCTTTTATACGAGTTGCTCCCGAACAGGTCAGGTGTTCAGCATCAGTTACCATGGCGATCTACCCCGGTAAGAAGTGATCCACCTTCGTAGGACTGAAAACCCTGAAGGGTTAAACCCTGAAGTTACCTCGCTAACACCAAATCCAGCCTCTGATGTCAAGAAATGTAACAGCACGGATGGTTAAAACAAAACACAAACACGGCGCACAAAAGAGACAACTATGGAAACTCTGGGAAATATGAGCCGTCACTGCGGTATTTCAGTACGAAGCCTCGTTTTGACACACTCCCGTTTGCCGTGTGTGTGTGTGTGTGCGTGTGTGTGTGTGTGTTATTTCCAATAGCACAATATAAAACGTGTGTTTTCTGTTTAAAAAGTACAACCGTAGGAAGATAGCGAGTACTGCTGACCCATCTGTGAAGTGGTTACGTCTCCAGTCTGATGTGGAGCACACAGCTGGTTTGGTTACATGACGTAGGACAGTAAAGTGCATATTTAACGTATTTAGTGTAGACGGAGAGCGTCCGATGCTACGTGATAGTCGGACGCTCGCATCCGGTTAGGACACGGCGTGAGGTAAACAAAGATTCTCACATCTTAGAACCTAAAACCATAAAACTGTTCCACGTTAGGGATGTTAATAATTAACTGTTTAACCGTTTAAGCATTTTTACCGATTAACGCTATTGGTTAAAAGAAATGTTAATAATGAATAAAAAAACTGAGAAAAGCTGGTCGACCTTAAGCGGCGTTACAGATACGGGAAGTTGGCTCCCGTCTATAGCTCCAAGAGCGGAGGAGTTGTAGCCTCGTAGCATTTATTCACCGACAAATAAACTGTACACACACTGTCTGCTACACCTACAGTACGTTCAGTACAGTATATGTGTGTGGCTAAAGCGGGCACAGAGCCACCGGCAACGCTAGCAGCTGCTAACGTTGCACAAACACACACACTGTTTATCGGACACTTGCTATCGTTTATTTTGAACAGACAAAAATCTTGTTGGTTAACGGTTAATAATCGGTTAAAGAGGGTCGGTTATTGGTTTCGAAAAATTTTCAAAATTAGCATCCCTATGCCACGTTGCTTGAAATAACTTGAAACGATGAATCTACTAATTTTCTGTCGATTAACTTATTGATTAATCGACTAACCGATTGCTTCAAACACATTACTGTCACGTTATTTATCCTCCACAGATATTACACTGTGAAATTAGAGAAGGATTAATTCAACTGGGAACTAATAACATTTTTCCTTCTATAATTTGTATTTTACTAGTGCGTCATATTGAGTCACAGATAGTACACGTGCCTCAGGGTCCAATTGTATTCAACACATCCGTGTGGAGCAGATCAAAAATTTAAAAAACGAACATGAATCATCAGGAAAACGTCACCTCGGAGGGCAAATAATCAGAGTTGGGACAAGCTGCAGGTTATAATGTGTTATTGGGATCGTTCAGCTGAATCAGACGATAGTTAAAGGCCTTTGAAATTAGAAAAGCTCCAACAGTTCCTGCTGTTTTCTCTGAATGTTCAGAGAGCTCATAAGACTGTCGGCTAACGCTGCCTCCCAGCTGAATGTGACTCCAGGAGGAAGGGAAGGGGAAAGCTGCAGGTTTCCAGGGCTCACATTCCTGCTACAGATATGTGAGTTTGCGAGCGAGTCCGTGAACTTACGGCTCGGCATGTTAATCAGCTCGGAGACTATTCTGAGGCCGTTAATTCACCGCAGCTGAGCACATGAATCAACTCTGACAAATGATCAAATGAGACCTTATTTTAATCTACTCTTAATTCCTTTTCAATTACTATCATCACCGGCGCACATTACCTCATTTTCAATTACCATAATCCGTAATCACTGGTGAGCCTTCATCTCTTTGTCGTGGTGCTGGAGGACTCATATATTCGACCCGCGGACGCTATCGAATGCTAAATCTGTCTGACTTCACGTTTCATATAAAGACTCTGGAGAATGATGAAGTCACGAGGAAGAGGAGGCTCGTCTTCTTTGGTGCTGTGAAACAGAATCCAGCAGGGGATTTCTTTGAACGTAGAGATATCTACGTCTTGGCATTGTGACGTTCTTCTCTTGTCACATTGTAGGGAAGTAATTTCTGGTTTAAATGAAACAGGATGTACACATTACCCGTAACGATTTGAAACTACTGCTACTTCCTCCCATGCTTCACCCTTCCACCAATGTGCATTCAAATGGGGCCAGTAGTTTTTCTGTAATCCTGCTGACAGACAAACCAAACTCCTATGTGGAGGTTAAAAGATGGAAAGTATGATTCAGGAATTACGACAGAGTATTAGGGCCACATTGAGGAAAAAAAATTATCTGAGATTACGAGAAAAATGTCATAATATTATAAAGTAGTAATTTTACGTGTTATTTTAGAGGGGAAATAGAGCAGCTGTGTGAAAATGAGGAACATGGAGCATCTTGTGAAGTTATACTTTAGTTTAGGTTTCACAAATAACCAAATATTTCATCTTTTGGCTCATCAGCACCACATTATCATCAGTATCAGGACCTGGAAAAGATTGTGCAAGAAACTGAGTTTATTCTGAAAGAGAACCACGCGGACCTGATGGAGGAAACTGACTCTTTAGAGGAGGAGGAAATTACTTTATTCTCGTACTATTACAACTTTATTTTCTCTTAAAGTTATGACTTTATTCTCTAAATCTCTGATTTTTCCCCCCTCAATGTGGCCATAATACTCCGTCGTAAGGAATAAAGCAGTCTCTCTCTCTGTTTTATCATCGGCATGTTAAAGGACAGAAAGGCTGGTGGTTATTGTTAACAAATCCCATGAAAAACCCAAAACAACCAATGAACTGATCCTGAATCACAGCCTGAAGTCTCTTCTTCCTTTAAAAACACATCGATGTTCCTTCATCACCGTGAACACACTGTATTTTATTCTGACTCAGTCCCTCATCCACCGTCCTGCTGACACTAACTCTCACTATAGAGCTCCACATGTGGATTAATCCACCGCTGAAAATAGTCCCTGACAAATGGACTATTTCCTCCTGTTTGTTTGATAAGAACTACAGAGAGCAGCTGTTTTATTGTTTTAAATGACTTGTTTTTAAAGATTTACGTCGCCGATAGGAACCAATGGGCTTGGAGCTGAGAGCAGAGAATTTACTGACAATAAGAGAAGTATAGAAAATATAGAATATGACCGGCCGGATATCCCATTTCTTCCTCGAGCCAAAAAGCAAATCAGTATTAAAACTGAAATATTTATCAGGGTGAAATATCACCTGCTCAATAAGGTGTTACTCCACCATCTTATTGGTTATCTGCCCTCAGAGGGCCGACTATCTCCTCCTCTCTTCCTTCTCCTCGTCTCCATTTTCCCTCCAGTCAGCTAAAGTCTCTTTACTGTGTGTGTGTTGTGTATTAATGGTCTCAGTAATGAGCCGTCCTCATCTGCATACAGATGAAGCGCAGCGTTCCTGCCTGATAGATTAACACATAAACAGACATCAGACCAACTCAATAACACATTTTTTGTCTCTGTTGTCTCTCTCCGTCTCCACATGCGTCTGCATCTAAAGAGAATCAATTAGAAACATACTGTATGCACATGCACTTTATGTATGCAGAGACACACTCCTCAAACAGCAAGATGCAGTGAAAAGTGTTGAGACGAGTGGCTGGAAAGTTCTTAGATGATTGACTTTCATTAATTATCTTAAACCTGCAGAAACTGACTTTCAGCGGAAACAAGTTGTGAACACAACACAGACATATCATCACCTTTAAGCTGAACTTGTTTGCAAACAGTTGCTTATTTTCACATCCAACAGTTACAGAGCAACATGATGATTCACCAGGAGTCTTTGTGTCCAATAGTCTCTCTCTTTTAGCTCCGTTTTTGGTCTCCACCACCAACTCCGTAGGGAAATCTCTGTCTCTTTAGCTGCTAAATGCTCCACTATGTTCACCAGCTGGTCTCTGTCTGCTGGTTGCTGCTGAGCAGGTAGAGTACGGTGGGTTTTTACAGCTGTTTCTCTGAGAACGACGCTATGAGAGTGATGAGAGTGAACCAGAACAGTGAACAGATAAACAATGAGTTGAAACTCACTATAAAGCTCAATAAAGCTGCAAAGTCAGGTGATAATTCTCTGTAGGTTCACCACCACGATTGTTAAACCATACACAGTTACACTGTTTGCACATTCATTTTTCAGATATCATTTTAAAAAGATCAATAATCTCCTGATTTGATTGTTATCAGGCCATTAAATAGGCATTATCAGTCACTATAAGCACCATAGATGTGTGTCATTAGGGGCCTACTACGCCTACTACGTTGGAAAAGTGAAAGTGAAACCTAAAAACAACACGTTCTAACATGTAAAACTGAATGAAACGTCATGTTTTTAACACAAACAAAAAGGCTTCTTTAGGTTTAGGCAATACAACTACAACTTCTTTAGGTTTAGACAATAAAACTACAACTTCTTTATGTTTAGGCAACAAAACTACAACTTCTTTAGGTTTACGCAAAAAAAACTATAACTTCTTTATGTTTAGGCAACAAAACTACAACTTCTTTAGGTTTAGACAACACAACTACAACTTTTTTAGGTTTAGACAATAAAACTACAACTTCTTTATGTTTAGACAATAAATCTACAACTTCTTTAGGTTTAGACAACACAACTACAACTTCTTTAGGTTTAGACAATAAAACTACAACTTCTTTATGTTTAGACAACAAAACTACAACTTCTTTAGGTTTAGACAATAAAACTACAACTTCTTTAGGTTTAGACAACACAACTACAACTTCTTTAGGTTTAGACAATAAAACTACAACTTCTTTATGTTTAGAAAACAAAACTACAACTTCTTTAGGTTTAGACAATAAAACTACAACGTCTTTATGTTTAGACAACAAAACTACAACTTCTTTATGTTTAGACAACAAAACTACAACTTCTTTAGGTTTAGACAATAAAACTACAACTTCTTTAGGTTTAGACAATAAAACTACAACTTCTTAAGGTTTAGACAACAAAACTACAACTTCTTTAGGTTTAGGCAATAAAACTACAACATCTTTATGTTTAGACAACAAAACTACAACTTCTTTAGGTTAAGGTAACAAAACTACAACTTCTTTAGGTTTAGGTAACAAAACTACAACTTATTTAGGTTTAGGTAACAGAACTACAACTTATTTAGGTTTAGACAATAAAACTACAACTTCTTTAGGTTTAGACAACAAAACTACAACTTTTTTAGGTTTAAGCAACAAAACTACAACTTCTTTAGGTTTAGGTAACAAAACTACAACTTTTTTAGGTTTAAGCAACAAAACTACAACTTCTTTAGGTTTAGACAATAAAACTACAACTTCTTAAGGTTTAATTCTGTGTGAAAGTATCCACGACAAAATCAACAACTCGAAAAAATATATTGATGTGCGAATCAATCAAACAAAAAAAAAATCCCCCAGTCTGTCCGTAAAGGCCTTTAGTCATGAGAGCAATGCGTTTTAGTAAATCAAGCTCTCTTCATGAAACTCAATACAAACTTAGCTGAATGAGTCTGTTGCTCTCAGCTGAGACTGACAGTGATGATGATGATGATGGTGATGATGACTTCGGTGAAGATTATGAGAGGTGCAAAGCCGTAAAGTGCAGCCAGGATGAATAATTAACAGCCTCTTTTCTCTACAGTCTATTTTTACCAGAGTGGAGGTGAGAGGAGCAGCTAATGTTCAACTTCCATCAGAAGAACAAAGGAGGAGACACTGAGGAGGAAGAGGAGGAGGATGGGGTTATGGTTTTAGGACAAACTCCATCAAATGTGGTGTTTTCCTCTGAGGCCAGGAGGGCAGATGATGGACGGGAACAAGGGAGGAGCTGAAAGGAGGAGAGAGGAAGAAGGAGGAGGAGGAGGAAGGAGGTGGAAAATGACGGAGCAGATGTTTGAGCAGCAGAAATTAGTGGAACAAAGAGACAAAGATGAGACATTTAGGCAGAAAAAGAGGGAACAGCTGAAGAAGAAAACGAGAGATTGGACGGTCGGAAAAGTAAAGAAGAAAAGAGGAGAGTAGAAAGAGCAGCAGGTGGAGGAATAACTGAAGTAGATAATGAAGCGTAGTGTGAATCGTTGAGTCTGAAACTACTCAGCCGGGTGTCCAGCGTCTGTGTCCAGGGACTCCAGTGACTGCGTCCAGTGACTATGTCCAGTGACTGTGTCCAGTGACTATGTCCAGTGACTGTGTCCAGTGACTCCAGTGACTGCGTCCAGTGACTATGTCCAGTGACTGTGTCCAGTGACTATGTCCAGTGACTGTGTCCAGTGACTGTGTCCAGTGACTCCAGTGACTGCGTCCAGTGACTGCGTCCAGTGACTGTGTCCAGTGACTGTGTCCAGTGACTGTGTCCAGTGACTGTGTCCAGTGACTGTGTCCAGTGACTGTGTCCAGTGACTGTGTCCAGTGACTCCAGTGACTATGTCCAGTGACTGCGTCCAGTGACTGTGTCCAGTGACTATGTCCAGTGACTGTGTCCAGTGACTGTGTCCAGTGACTGTGTCCAGTGACTATGTCCAGTGACTGTGTCCAGTGACTGTGTCCAGTGACTGTGTCCAGTGACTCCAGTGACTGCGTCCAGTGACTGTGTCCAGTGACTCCAGTGACTGTGTCCAGTGACTGTGTCCAGTGACTGTGTCCAGTGACTGTGTCCAGTGACTCCAGTGACTATGTCCAGTGACTGCGTCCAGTGACTGCGTCCAGTGACTGTGTCCAGTGACTATGTCCAGTGACTGTGTCCAGTGACTGTGTCCAGTGACTGTGTCCAGTGACTGTGTCCAGTGACTCCAGTGACTGCGTCCAGTGACTGTGTCCAGTGACTCCAGTGACTGTGTCCAGTGACTGTGTCCAGTGACTCCAGTGACTGCGTCCAGTGACTGTGTCCAGTGACTCCAGTGACTGTGTCCAGTGACTGTGTCCAGTGACTGTGTCCAGTGACTATGTCCAGTGACTCCAGTGACTATGTCCAGTGACTGCGTCCAGTGACTGCGTCCAGTGACTGTGTCCAGTGACTATGTCCAGTGACTGTGTCCAGTGACTATGTCCAGTGACTCCAGTGACTGTGTCCAGTGACTGTGTCCAGTGACTGTGTCCAGTGACTATGTCCAGTGACTCCAGTGACTGTGTCCAGTGACTGTGTCCAGTGACTGTGTCCAGTGACTATGTCCAGTGACTGCGTCCAGTGACTGCGTCCAGTCATCGTCCAGCAGCTTCAGTGACTCATCGTGACGTTTTAAACTCTAAAGAAAACAAAACAACAACAGAAACGCTCTGTATTGGCCGAAATGAAAGTTTTATTTGCTCCCTTTTTTTCTGCTGATCCGATTTGCGACTCAGAACGGTGATATGATCCGTACAGTGAGTTCTGTGATCCGTTGCGCTCCCATTAACTAGCTTTCATGCACGTCAGATGAATGTGCAGGCAGCTTATCGTAGCTGATTTATTGATCGGTGTGACAATAAATATACTACAGTGTGTGTTTATTCTCCTCCTAAACACTAATATCTTCTCTTTCTACGTACATCCTGACAGGTGCAGACTCTGGTTGGGAATCACTGCTCTACAGTATCTACTAACAGACAGCAGTGTAGCAGAGCAGTGCACGTCTGCACATTACTACAGTGTAAGGCAGTGCATGTGTATTTTGTACATGTCTGTGACTGAGTACGTGCATCGATCGCTGTTTGTGTTTCCAGAGCAGGACGGCCGGATCTGGTCCGACAGAGATGCTAAGCTAATCAGGTTAGCCACCGGACAGACGGAAGGAAACATCTCTCTCTCTCTCTCTCTGCTGCTCATCTCCCTTCTTTTCCATTCACACCCTTCCTCCTCCCAACTCCTTCTCTTCCTTTTCTCCTCCATCACCTCCTTCTTCTCTCTCTTTTGTTCCCCTCCTTCTTTTCTAATTCATCTTCTCTGATGTCGTCAACACATCATCACTGAAGACAACGGGAGAGGAACTGCACATATAAAACCTTGTTTTAATGGCACGGTCACACATGCGCGAATACAGACGAGTGCATCGCTTTCCGAGGCGATATTCGTGCTGAATGTGGGCGTTGCCGTGGGAACAACCCATGGATGTATACAGAGAACTGGATACAGCGTTGGAGGCGGGGTCCCGTTGGTTCCTACCTGAGTGTCTCAGTGGAGCATGAAGCCTAAATGTCTTGACTTCCGACTATAAAAGTACCCGGATCTTAAGAGTAACGTCCACTCTGTGACGGGGTCACACTGTCGTCAGACTGTCGTCATGGCTTTCTAACTATGTCTCATTCACATGAACGGAGGAAGGGAAATAACTCTGGTTTCAGCTATTAGTGCATTTTACAACTTTTAGGACCTAATGATTTAAATAAGGACTATTAGAGTGTTCGTACTGGGGAGTTGATTCACCTCCAAAATAAATGATCCTCTGAGTTACAGACGTCTCTTTCCCAATGGAAGTCTATGGGAAAAAGTATTTTTGGGCCGGACGGCATCACGTGACGGAAACAGAAGTTGTAGTACCGCCGTTTGTCCACTACGAAAATTGGCATCAACGACCGGCGCTCTTCCTGGAGGACTCGGGACGACCGCACACACGTGTTTGCTATTGGTTGGGGCTGCTTATTTGTCCCTTCGCTCGCATAAAATGGAAGTGAACGAACGGGAGGCAAATGTGTGTGACTGTGCCCTTAATCAAAGGTTTGAAAAAGAACTGAGATCCCAACGGGGAGAAAATTAGCAAATAACATTAAACTAAACTCAAATCTCTCTTTCTCAGTCTTTTACTCCGTCTCTCCCTCATGTGTTGATTGGACACATTCCCGGGCATCTCTAGTCTTTTCCTGACTTGAAAAATCAACCCTTTATAGTCCCGTACAGGAGCCCTGCATCGAGTCATTATATCAAACTATCTGCTTCAAACTTATGTGAAATGTTCTTCTGTAAAAAGTAATAAGCTCTCCAACTTGTTCCACCCACGTCTTTAACTGCCTCCCCACAGACGGAGCCACTGGAGGGCCGCGAAGCCTCTTTTTGCCGAAACAGATTACACAGAGAGAGAAGATGTTTTACTAGAGAAGCTCTGAATCTCTGTGAGGTAACAAACGGAGCTGGTCCTGGGCCTTAGTTTGTTCTGTAAATGGCGGAGCACCTTGGACTTCCTTTGGACTGCCTCCATTTTCAGAGATAATAATAATAATAATAATAATAATAATAATAATTTGGTTTATTCCTCGTGTCAGACTACAGACATCTTTTGGAGCTACTCTCGTATTCCCGACCTGATCCCAGTGAGTCCTCGGTGCAGCAGTGTAAAATGAATATCATTAAGAAAATCAATTAAGGTGGACATTTCCCCCCCACGTGAAGGAGTTGGGGTGGGGGGTTCCTCTGCTCAGCCTCTTTGTTCTCTTTGTTTTACAGGCAGTGGTGGTGCAGAGCCGGACCCTGAAGCCTCCCTATAGCTGCTGTCAAATTGGCATCCTTCCACCTACCTACCTCCTCCCCCCCTCCCCCCACCCATCACTCTCCCAACCACCACCCCACCTCCTCATTTATCTCCCTTTATTCCTGCCTCCCTTCCCCCCCGTCCCTTTACCCTGCCAACTCCATCCCCGTCTTCTGCTGCCCTCTCCATCCTGCCACCTCCTCCACCTCCTCCTCCCCCCTCCTCTCAGCTCCTCCCCCACCGACGCCTCCTCCCAGCTCCTGCACCCTGCCAGCTCCCTCGCTGCAGCGCTCTCACATGCTTTTATTCAAACACCCAACAGAAGTAGGAACCGCTCCCTCCCTCTCTCTCTCTCCTCGCCTTCCTTTGACTCGCTCTCTCGCAATCATGTTTGTGTGTTTCCAAGGAAACGGATCCAGGTTGGATGTAAATCCATTATAATGATGCTGGAATTCTGATTCCTTAAATAGATGGAGAGGAGGAAAAAAAAGACTGGGAGTACTGGTCACCGTCATCAACACCATCCCAGGGATCTCATCGCATCCTTCCTCATCATCCCCATCATCCCCATCACACGTCTCCCCAGCGGGAACCATTTCATGAGCTTTCTTTATGAGGAGCGAGAGACTAAAGTGTCTCATACAAATGTTATTTGAAACGAACACGTGTGAGAGAAGCATTAAACATTGTTTTGACTTGTGAATGTAATTACATATTAGGGCTGGGACGATCCCCCCATCTCCTGATTCAATACAATCACGATACCATGGTGCTGATTCAATATGTATTACGATTTATTGTGATCTTTGTTAACATTTTTTACCACTAGACCATGAAGGGAAAAAGTTGAATCATCCACTTCAGGGGGGACTTTGACTTTGGAAAATCTCTAAATGAATCCAGTAAAATGTTTGATTTTCAGCATGTCTGTAGTCAGAGATGTCCTGAAGTCAAATATATCAGGATCATTGTCAGGAATTATTTATTACATCTTATATCCAGCACCCCAAAAATAAAAGAATAAAGACATTTCCCTCACAGATTAGTGGTGTTTTCTTTTTAATTTATAAGGGACATGTAATGTTTTATACTTCTGGTGAATATAGTCCATCAATCTGATTTCCATAGATGTATTTTGTATATACAGGCCCATTTGACCACGGAGATGAAAGCGACGGCTGGCTCGACCGCAACGTTACCGCCATACCATAACGTTTCCTGCTAACTTTTTTTCTGAATTTTTTCAGCCTTTTTTCTTTTCTTTTTTTTTAAGTTCAGACATATTTCGGCTTTTTTCAGAATTTTTTCAGCCTTTGTTCAGACTTATTTTTGGGACATATTTTGGCCTTTTTTAGAAGTCAGCGTGCAGCTTTAGCTCTGCTCTGTCTAGCTCTGCTTTTCCTGTCAATGTGTAACCCAAAGTGTTTCCATCCTTTACTGGATGTGTAGTGTTTACCACGCTGGATTTAACATGGGAGGGTGCAGGTCGTATCCACGACGACCCTCCAACGTTTTAGACTTCCTCGTTTCGGCTCGGTGCGGTTTGTTTTGGTTGACGGATACGGAACGGATATGACGTCACGTTACTCAGACTACAACATTAAAAACTTCCCTCTACCTCCTCATAGACCCAGATGGAGCAAAGATATCAATTCTGGCATTAAAACATCGATTTCAAAATAGAGTTAGCGTGCAGCTTTAGCCGTGATGTCTAGCTCTGCTTTTTCCGCATTGTGTGAAACCCAAAGTTATTTATAGGAATCATGGATGTATAGGATATATACATGTCATATTGTTATTCATCTCTTTCCTATCTCTGTGTGTATTAGACCATCGTGGGTGAAACAACGAGCAGAACCACTTTATGTTCTTTATATTTCATCCATCAACCGTTTCTCTGTTGATTTCCCTGAAACTTTATAATATCACAATAAAAATCACATCTATAATATGATGGAGGATTTCTCCCATATCGCCCACTCGTCCTCACAGACAACCGTTCACACCTACGGCGTGTATATATATGTGGCGTCCAATTAACCGAACGTATACGTCTATGGACTGTGGGATGAAACAGGAAACCCACACAGACACGAGGAGAACATGCAAAACCACCAACACACATCAACAAGTCTGTTCAAACGCCCGTCGTGAGTCATCTGCACACGTCAGTCGTCACGGTAAAAAAAATCAGTTTACCGTGACGCCGCTGCCGCCGTTTGGCCAATAATTATCACGGGTCAACGCGGTTATCTCCTGCTGTGAGGCGGCGGCGATGGAAATGCATCTGAGCGGAGCCACAACATGTTGAAGGCTAAAGTGGTGCCGTGCACACACACATACACACACACACACACACACACACATCAATCTGACCTACAGCTGATATCACTGCGGGAACATTTAAGGCGCTAACCGCCCGTCAGTCCACATGACAGCCGCTCAGCATTCGGCCCGACGACGACGACAACAACAACAACGTCTTATTTCTGATTGCATCCATCTCTCACAGAGATCGATGAGCGCTGGAGGGAAGAGGAGAGGAGGATCATCTCTGAACGGAGAGAGAGGTGAAGATATTGATAACAGGCTCACACACACACACACACACACACACACACACACACATGCTGCAAGGATTAACAGGGCGCAGGCCGAGGAGCTCCACTGCAGAATATTGATCGCTGAGACGACCAGCCATGAGGAGGAGGTGGGGGGGGTATCAGCACTGAAACACACACTAATAATACTGAATGCTGCACCGTCGGCAGCGTACGGCGAGACGTTTTCACATGTATTAGCTAGACAAGATATTCATCAGAGATATCTGCATCGTCATCTTCACTAGTCAAAACTCTAATTCAAGATATCCCGTATTACGTTTTGACTGATAAGATTCAAACTACTTTCACTATTCAATGTGAATTACAGATATATACGCAACTGAAATGTGTGGAAAAATATCCATAACTTATTAGTAAAATATGTCAAAAAAATATTGAAAAATGTCTGAAAAATGTGTAAAATATCCAAAAAATGGCTGAAAAATATTAGTAAAATATGTGAAAACTAAACAAAATAACATCTATTTGTAAAGAGGCTAAAAGCATGAAAAAAAAACATTCGCAAATACGTGAAAAATATCTGAAAAATGTCAGGAAATTATTAGTGAAATATGTGAAAAAAATAGTAAAACAAAAATATTTGAAAAATATGTGAAAATTGACTGAAAAATCTCGACTTCCTCTCCACGCCAAACAGATAGAGCCCGAGCAACACGACCTCCTCTCCACGCCTTCGTTTGTGTTCTAACAACTGATGAGTTTTTGATCCGGGAAGTTTGAATCTGTGAATATCTTTTCCAACTTTACCGAACTATCCAAGTTGGCAAAAGCTTCCGCTGACGCTGTTCAGATGGTGTGCTGGGCCGATATCCAATGGGAAGCCTCGATGAGCAACGTCATGACAACAACTCTGACTAGTCACAATGATGTTGTGGATATCTGTAATGTTGATTCCAGATCAAGTCAAGGTCAAGCTTAACGGCTCGCCATAGGCAGCGTACAGTACGGACAATAAATCGACCGGAAGGTTGGGTTGACTGACAGATACAGAAACAGACAGCGTGAGGACAAAACGGTGAACAAAATACAAAGAAATAAAAGCTGTTCAGGCAGACAGACGGCTATAAAGACTGTCTGTCAGCGTCAGCAGGCCGTCTGTCCGTCAGGTTATAAAAAGCCTCGTACAGTACGCAGCACAGAGAGGAGACGGCCGGCCACGATCAATAAGCTGCCACTGACCTTCATTGAACAGAGACACACAGAGAGAGAGAGGAAGAGGATAACCATGACTGGTCACATGACTGGAGGAGTTTTATAAACACTGACGGTTCCTCGTCTCACTGCTCCACTTCCTGTTATCTTCATCCTCTGTGTGTCTCTGTGTTTCTACCAGCCTCACCCAGCCTCATCCAGCCTGCTGCTGTGTTATCCTGCAGACGATCAGTTATTGAGCTTCATCTCACTTCTACAGTCGAGCCTCTGGGTTCAATTCAACTCTTCAAAACGGTGATCCATAAAGTTCTCCTTCGATCCCGCGTTGAGCTCACCGCTGAGGAGTTTGATCTCCACAACATTACCCCGAGAAGGGATGTCACGATACCAGAAATCTAGCAGTCCATACCAATAACTAAATTCTCGATACCCAATTCGATACCACGGTAAAAAAAATAAAAAGGAAAATGATGAGACTTCATTCCACAGGTATAGCTCCATCATAATACACACACACACACACACACACACACTCTCTCTCTATATATCCTCAGATTGCAAGCAGTAGTTTAAATTCCCTGACATGGTGACAGACTATTAGACCATCAAATATTTATTTAAAATGCGTATATATTTTGATGACAATAAAAAAAGCACCACTTTTCAGAGATTTAGCAAAAAACAACAAAAGATAGAAATTCAGTTCAGTTTTTCCCCCACGAGTGTTTCCTCTTCTAAAACTAATTAATAAAGGATCTCTGAAAAAGTAAACAAACCCAACATCTCCACGCTGTTGCACGGCGCTGTTGTGTGTGTGTTTCAAACTCCGACACACAGAGAGCAGAAGTCTTCAGAGAGTTACTCGTCAAACGGAAAATCTACCCGCATTTGGCGCTTGTTAATTTCGGACCATGATGACAGGCGTCGTACGGTACCGTCGGTACTGTAGAAAAAGAGTACCGTCACGTTTTCAGAATTTTGGTATCAACTTGATACCGAAGTATCGGTTCTTGTGACATCCCTAACCCCGAGATCGCTCACCAGATGTTTTCATGGTGTGAGCTCGGTGAAGTCTTTTGACTCGGGGCTGAGAGGAGGACGATGAAAAGCTAGGTCAGAGGTCAGACATGATGTCCTTAAGGAGGTATATTTGAAATAAAGCTAGGGTCGGTAATGCTGAGAAACGAGTTACAACACGCTAATTATAAATGATCCAAACTATAAACTCATTGGACTGTATCTGTATGAACCTGAACAAACCACAAAGTTAAAGGTTTACACTGATTCAACGTTCAGATCATCCTCCAGACCTTTACTACTTTGAAGAAGTTGAACAAAACAGCTCCAGCAATGTGTGTGTGCGTGTGTGTGTGTGTGTGCGTGTGTGTGTGTGTGTGTGTGTGTGTGTGTGTGTGTGTGTGTGTGGTATGGGGGGCGGGGGGGGGGGGGGGGGGGTCAGAGAGCAATAAATAATAAATGTCTCGTTTTAAATTAAATCTTAACTCTAAAGCCACAGAACATCTTATCTGTCCGGACGACGAGGAAGTGAAGGCCAGAAATAAAACCACAGACAACAGGGCACCGCTACGGTTACACACACACACACACACACACACACACACACACACACACACACACACACACACGCCCAACCCACTGAGTGTGTGTGTGTGTGTGTGTGTGTGTGTGTGTGTGTGTGGTCAGTGCTGAGCAGCCAGGAACAAAATGACCAGGAGGAAAGAAAGCAGATCTATAAATGTCACGGCCCGTGTGTCTGATCCTGAAACTGAGAGAGAGACAGATAACAGATAACAGGGCTGTAATATTATAGAATAATAGAATAATAGAATAATAGATATAGTAATAGATAACAGGGCTGTAATAGTTATAGAGTTATAGAACAATAGAATAATAGAATAATAGATATAGTAATAGATAATAATTTGACAACCGAATGCTGTGCAGCTTCTTTTCTTTTGCGTCTATCTTTGTGTTAAACACGGTCGTGACGTTCGTGACGGTCGGAGCAGCTCTAACACACACAGAGAGAGAAATCATCTCCACACACACAGATACTGACCTTCTCCTTCTCCTTGATATCAGATAAGCACTATACAGCATGTATGTATGTTCTAGGGCTGACCCCAATGCTTCGAAGCTTCGACCGTTGCCATGGTGATTGACCTCCAAATCAGCATTCCAATGCTTCGTTTTTTTAGTATGTAATAATAAAGTATAAATCCCCAAAATATCACATGAAATAAGGAATTAATCCCTCAATATTAATCATTATTCATTATTCTCAGACAGATATCGCTGATTGTACAGCAGCGCAGCAGCGCTGGGCGCTGAGACGGGGGAGACGGAGACAGACAGATAGAAGAACAGGTCAGCCTTCCACGCCACGCCGCGCAAATTCTCTTAATCTCAGTATCATGACAGTGTCACTGATGGATAGATTATAGTCTAAGCTTTACAAGGATATATGACTTCATGATATTCTTCATGATATTTATATTGTGCCTTTATGTAAAATGGCAAAAAATGATAATGATGGAGGGATGAAAAAAGGAGTGGTAGCACATAGAAAGCTGCACTGCTATCATGCATCTTCCAACACTACAGACATAGACCTTTAAAAGAAATCACTATATGAGACATGGTTCCCTCCAAAGAGGCACGACGGCCATGTCTAAAACATTTTGATTTGATATATTGAGATGATAAAATAAAGTCCCAGACCTGAGGACATGGAGTTATAAATATCTCTCTCTCTCTCTCTGTGTCCTTCCCTTCCTCTTTCTGCTTATTAGCGTGAAATCAAATATCCACGAGAAGTAACCAGAATCTAATTTTACAGGTCAGAGAGTTCATCAGATGTCAGAGTTTGTGGAGCTCAACGTCCACTGAGATCCGCTTCTGCTGCTAGAACAACATAATATATAATAATCCATCCGTTTACTGCGACTGGATCTGAGGATGGTACACATGGCTAAAAGGCACATGTTGAGAGTTGATGTAGTATCTAAGTACTGACAGTGACAGTACTCATAGTGCAGTAAAATGTTTCCTATCATATATCTGATGTATTAATATTACTGCTGCATTAACGTGTATGTTGCATTTTAACTCCTTTATATCCTGTTGGCTAGTTTAATCTACAGCGATGCATCATGGTCTATAAGATCATCACGTGTTTATGGCGTCGCTGTCCTGTGAGAAACACTTTGTGACAATGCATCTTCCAGCTGATCCGAGAGGCTTTTTAAAGAGTTTGTTTAGCTTCAGGAGGACGAGGAGGAGGAAGAGGATTTACTCTTCATCCTTCAGTTCATCACAAACATTCAACATCAGCACATCTGGAGATACCTGGTTTTACCTGGACAGGAAGTCACTAAAGCTGTGAGGGTGTCTGATGCTCGAAAGACCCGAAACAGCCGATGACCTCAGGTTCATCACTGACGATGTGCCCTAGCTTAGCATCAGAGGATGTTTCATCACAAAAATGTATTTATTTATTTATTTAATTATTATTTGTTTATATTTTATACGGTATATATCTTATTTATTTATTTATTTATAATATATATTTTATACAGTATACGTATATTTCTTATTTATTTATTTATTTATAATTTATATTTTATACAGTATATATTTCTTATTTATTTATTTTTAATTTATATTTTATACAGTATATATTTCTTATATATTTATTTATTTATTTATCATTATTATTATTATTTATTTTCAATTCGTATTTTACACAGTATATATTTCTTATTTATTTATTTACTTATTTATTTATTTATCATTATTATTATTATTTATTTTTAATTCATATTTTATACAGTATATATTTCTTATTTATTTATCATTATTTATTTTTTATTTATATTCTATACAGTATATATTTCTTATTTATTTATGTATCATTATTAGTTATTTTTAATTTATATTTTTTACAGTATATATTTATTATTTATTTATTTATTAATTACTGTTGTTATATGTACATATTTCTTTATTTGTTATGGTTTAGGTTGTTTTAGTTGTTTTTCTTAAGGAAACAATAAAAAGCATGATTTTTAAAAAAGGTGTGGTAATAATAATAATAATAATAATAATAATAATATATTATTATTATTATTATATATTTACATGTCTTATTTATTTATGTTTTTATTATTATAATCTTTTTTTTCTCCTACCTTGTTTTTGAATATTTATTTTTAATTAATATTATATTTTCTATCTTATCGTCATTATATGTACATATGACTTTATTTGTTATGATTAGGGTTGTAGTTGGAGTAGAGTTAGTATAAAGCTGCATAAAATGGACTCAAGTACCTTGAATGTGTACTTAAATACAGTACTTGAGTAAATGTACTTATAGTTGATATGTTGTCTTTAATGTTGATGCTGTATATCACAGCCGACAGGGAATGTGAACGTCTTCCTGCGGTACATCTCTCAGTTATTCATCTCATAGCCTGTGGGTCTGTGTGTGTCTGAGACAGGAAGTGTCTTAACATGCATGTGGATATATACACGCCTCCCGGCCTCGGTGTGTGTAGCTGCAGGCGATGAACACGCCATCTCTCCACAGAGCTCATTTGGTCAGATCCTGGGTGTGAACTCTGGTTCTACAGATCTGATGTTTTCACAGGTAGAACTCCCCCAGCAGCCAGCAGCACATCAACACACACGCACACACACACACATCAAAACACACACACACACACACACTCTCTCTCTCTCTCTCTCCCGGGTTGGTTGTGGTGTTGTTGTTGTTTGGTTGGTGGATGCTGTCCAGCGCAGCACTGTGAGCTCAGTCTGCAGGTCGGTTTGTTTCATGGCATCAACAAGGAGACGGAGGAGCTCGTTAGCTGCAGACTGAGAGAAGAAGCTGCTGATGAGCTTCAGGCAGCAGTCGGGTGTTCGTGGTTGTTGAGAAGAAGTACAACAGATCTGGTTTGTGAGACTGTGGTCGCTGCGGTGATTTGGGGCGTGCAGAATGAGCTTTGGATTTTGACCTTCAAAGTAGGACTGCATGATTATGGCCAAAATGATGATCACGATAAAGGGGAGACTCGTGTGTACCCATAGAACCCATTTACATTCACACATCTGGAGGTCAGAGGTCAAGGGACCCCTTTGAAAATGGACATGACAGTTTTTCCTCGCCAAAATTTATCGTAAGTTCTGAGCGTTATTTAACCTCCTTCCTTTCATATGATACCAGAATCTTCACTCCAGCTTTAAAACTGAGCCGCTACAACATAAAAATCACAAGTTGCGTTAATATGTTCAAGAAATTAGTGGCGTTAAAACGAATTTGCGTTATCGCGTTAAATTTGACAGCCATAAAATGATTTAAATTTGACCATATGGCGTTAGTGTGGTACATGCTAAGCTAAGCTAAGGCTCGTGCTTGATACCATGTAACCTCTCTTTTTAAAGAAGAATTTTAAAATGTAAATGACAGTAAATGTCAGAGCATAAAACCAATGATCTGTTGATCTTTACGTTGATCTACCCGTCAGTGCTGAACAAAAAAGAAGTTGAAATGGAAAACCAAATCAGCCATTGTTTAGACAACGGGCGCGTTTACTACTCTGAATTAATCATTGCTGTCTGCAAAAAATGATGCCGGTGACATTAATCCAGTCAACAGTTAGAGAATACTAAAACATCGTCTGGTTCCAGCTTCTCAAAATGTGAAGATTTGCTGCTTTTCTGTCTTTTGTATCGCTGTGAATGAACCGTCGTCGGCTACCGAGCCTCTCGGAGAACTGCTGCTGGGCTTCTTTTCACTTTTGATTTTAACCGCGAGACAAGAATTTGAGGAACAATGCTCATGTTTATAGCCGACCGGCTCGTACAGTCTGACTCTCTGGCTGCTCGGCGGCCTGTTTTTCCATCTGGTTGACGGGATGACACATGCTGAAGTGTTAAGTTGGACTAAAAAACAAGAGAGTGAAAACCGGGAGTGAGTGACAGTTAACACGGCGGATCTGACGCCGCCTCAGAGACACAAACGAGCACCGAAACACTGATGTGAGGCTGCAGAGGAAGCACATACTCTGTGTGTGTGTGTGTGTGTGTGTGTGTGTGTGTGTGTGTGTGTGTGTGTGTGTGTCTACCTGGATCGACAACATATCCTGAATTATAACCATGGAAACTGAACTTTCACAGACCAGACAAAGTACAGTAACGCAGTATAATCCATACAGAGGCTGAGGTCATTGCCGAGGTCATCCGCCAAAGGCCTAGGAGGGAGGTTATGTTTTCACCGGCGTTGGTTTGTCTGTTAGCAGGATTACTCCAAAGGTTCCTAATGGATTTGAATGAAATGTTTTGGAGGGGTGGGGTGTGGCGCAATGAACAATCCAGAGTATAACACATACGCAGGGTAGCTGATGACGCATTGATGACGATATATGTGTATGTGTGGCGAGACATCGAGGTGCGGCGGGAGCTGCTGTCCGTCCGCAGAGAGAAAGAACAAAGCGGTAGATGACGGGTTGAGAGACAACGTAGTGTAACGTTCTACAGACATAACAAGGCTGCTGAATGAGAGAGACATCCGCCTATGCGTTACACGGAAACACACCGTGTTAGTAACAAGCCGACCACTACGCGGTACCGCCAGCTGGGAACTGGGATCTGGTTTTAAAGTAACGCACCTTGGCGGAGGTCTGCACTCTCCGAGTGCCGTTCTAGTTTTTACTGTGAATGAAAACTGACGGTTACGTGAACCAAACCAAAAGTCTTAAAACTGCCATTTTCAAACAGAAACAGGACAACGGCATGTTACCAAAAACATGGATATATCCTCTCTTTAGACAAACATACTGCCTTCATCATCTGAGTCATCCTGTCTGCTGAAACGTCTAAAAACAGAGGCGGCGGTGTCACGTTAGACGGACTCTCAGGTGGCGAGGAAGACGTGGACAGTACGGCTCGTCCATTTAGTAGAGAGAATTGGAGGTAAGCCAGCTACGTTTAACTAGTTATATCTATTGTACATGGTTATCTTGACAGCGCTACAGGAACAGCTTTGTTCCAGCTGCAATTGTTCATTTAAATACGTCCCATAGCAACATTTGCACATCTTTATATTGTCGTTTTATTGTGCCTTTGTCCTGATATTTCAGTGTTTTTTTATATTGTTCTTGTGGCCTTCTTTTTGCTGGGTCCTGATCCCAGCAAGCCTTTGAGTACTTGTCATGTCTTTTGTCTGTGCTTTACTGCTTCATTTATTGTCAATACGGATGCCATCCTCTATTTTTGCTGCAAATCAAATCCACCTACAGGTACAAATATAGTCACCTGAACCTGAACCTGAACCTGAACCTGAACCTGAACCTGAACCTGAACCTGAACCTGATAGCTACGCTCTGATTACTGTAAAAAGAGCAGAAAAAAGGCGCTGACGTCGGGAATCGGCTCGTGGCTCTGCTTCAACTGAGAGAGAGCCTGTGGACGGACGACCAAAATTTCTGACATGTCTTTAATTCATGCGACTGTCAGACAGCCGGTCGGGAGGAGTTAATGGGTGCTCGGTGTTAAAATGAGTCGTCAGTGTGCGCCCAGCTTCAGGAGGTTGTGGAACCTGAGCTGCACCGCCACACAAAAAGCCGGTAGAGTTCATTCCAACACTTCAAACTAGTGAGCAGTCTCAGCTAATCATTGACTCACAAAGTGGGGCGAGGGAGTGGGAACTGTTGTAAAGTGTTGAATCAACACTGACACAAATATAACAAAAGGTTTCTACGCTGAGTTTCTACATAAAAAAGGCGAGTGTGGAGTCCGGAGTCCAGTGGACTCCAGGAGAGGAATAAAGAGCGTTTTCTTTCTATGTTTTTCAGCTGTCCGTCAGCTGGAAACTCAACCGCTCCATCTTCATCATCGGATCAGTCAGTCGTTCACCTGGGCCATCAGGAAATAAGCCAGCCAGAGAATAAGTCAGCCAGTCAGTCAGTCAGAGAATAAGTCAGTCAGTCAGTCAGAGAATAAGTCAGTCAGTCAGTCAGAGAATCAGTCAGTCAGTCAGAGAATAAGTCAGTCAGTCAGTCAGAGAATAAGTCAGTCAGTCAGTCAGAGAATAAGTCAGTCAGTCAGTCAGAGAATCAGTCAGTCAGTCAGTCAGTCAGTCAGTCAGTCAGAGAATAAGTCAGTCAGCCAGCCAGTCAATCAGTCAGTCAGTCAGAGAATAAGTCAGTCAGTCAGTCAGAGAATCAGTCAGTCAGTCAGTCAGTCAGTCAGTCAGAGAATAAGTCAGTCAGCCAGCCAGTCAGAGAATAAGTCAGTCAGTCAGTCAGAGAATCAGTCAGTCAGTCAGTCAGAGAATCAGTCAGTCAGTCAGTCAGAGAATCAGTCAGTCAGTCAGTCAGAGAATCAGTCAGTCAGTCAGTCAGTCAGAGAATAAGTCAGTCAGCCAGCCAGTCAATCAGTCAGTCAGTCAGTCAGAGAATAAGTCAATCAGTCAGTCAGTCAGAGAATAAGTCAGTCAGTCAGTCAGTCAGTCAGTCAGTCAGTCAGAGAATCAGTCAGTCAGTCAGTCAGAGAATCAGTCAGTCAGTCAGTCAGAGAATCAGTCAGTCAGTCAGTCAGTCAGTCAGTCAGAGAATAAGTCAGTCAGCCAGCCAGTCAATCAGTCAGTCAGTCAGTCAGAGAATAAGTCAATCAGTCAGTCAGTCAGTCAGAGAATAAGTCAGTCAATCAGTCAGTCAGTCAGTCAGTCAGTCAGAGAATCAGTCAGCCAGTCAGTCAGTCAGTCAGAGAATCAGTCAGTCAGTCAGTCAGAGAATCAGTCAGCCAGTCAGTCAGTCAGTCAGAGAATCAGTCAGTCAGTCAGTCAGAGAATAAGTCAGTCAGTCAGTCAGTCAGTCAGAGAATCAGTCAGCCAGTCAGCGGGCCGGGTTGTTCCCCAGCAGCCAGCAGGGGCATGGATACCAGAGATTAGTGGAGTGTCCAACATTCTGAGCCCCACTTAATCCAGTCAGTCACAAATCTGCCCCGAGCATGACGATTAACCCCTTTCCCCTGCAGGAAGCAATCCTAGAGAAACACAGCACGGATTAGTCCAGGCAAAGGTCACTGCTGGACCAGGCTAGTTCCACCATGCAAACACATATACATACTAAATAAATACTAAATACTAAATACTACTGAGAACTAGAACCAGGCACCTCCAACCAATAACAGAGGTCAACATGTACACTGATGCATAGCACTGCCGGATAAAATGGGAACGAGGGCCGGGAGAATTCATCGATTCACCTAGGTATCGGGGTTTGTTTTAACAATTTTGGAATAGATGTTTTAATGTCAGATTCCATATATTTGCTTAATTTGAGTCTATGTGGAGGTAGAAGGAAGTTTTTATTGTTGTAGTCTGAGTAAGGTAACGTCATATCCGTTCCGTATCCGTCAACCAAAACAAACCTCAGCGAGCCGAAACGAGGAAGTCTAAAACGTTGGAGGGTCAGCGTGGATTCGACCTGCACCCTCCCATGTTAAATCCAGCGTGGTAAACACTACACATCCAGTAAAGGATGGAAACACTTTGGGTTTCACACATTGACAGGAAAAGCAGAGCTAGACAGAGCAGAGCTAAAGCTGCATGCTAACTCTGTCATGGACAGGAAACGTTATCGTATGACGGTAATGTTGCGGTCGAGCCGGCGGTCGCTCTCGTCTCCGTGGTCAAATGGGCCGACGCTACAACTGTAGAGCACCCAGATACTGACATTTGTGTTCTCTGCATTGAAACGGCCCCGATGGAGCTGACCATGGATGGATAAAGAGAACGGAGCTGACGGGAGAGCTAGAGACCACCTTGGAGAAGTTACACACATTTTTACTGGATTCATTTAGATATTTTCCAAAGTAAAAGTTTATGATTCCACTTTTTCTCATGGTTTAGTGTTAAAAAAGTTAGTAAAAATCACAATAGATCACAATACATGATGAGTACCGTGATAGTATTGAATCAGGAGATAGGTGAATCGTCCCAGCCCGACTGTTTAATTGCAAACCTCTTGCCAGGAAATCCCCTAATAAACATGTGACCCATCTCTCTCTGTTGCTGTTGTCTCATTTAACACTCGTTTTCTCTGCCTATCGTTTCTTTTTCCAGGCAGCTAAACTGCTCCGACTTCCAGACCGGCAACGATCAGCACTCAGATTGAGTTGTCCATCTCGACTACAGCCAGCCGGGCTCCCTCGTGACCAAGACCGGCTATCGGTTTATGCTATTAGAAGTCGGGAGGAAGAGGAAGAGGAAGAGAGCTGGAGGGGGTGAAGGCTTCAGGGAGCCGTGGAGGAGCACTGGAGGAGCAGAGTTCAGCTCCAGCTGTATTATATAGCTGATCTCTGCAGGGACTCTCTGGTTCCACTGGTTGAGCACTGAGCACACAGCAGCATGGCCGCCAGGCAGCACCGCTCTGCCACAGACCGCCGAGGTAATTACATGGAAACGCTTCCTCCGTAACCCGCTATAGAATAACACACATAACGCTCATGATTGACACTTTTATCCCGAGGACACGTTATAATACGACAACTTCGGTTTGGGTTAGCTGGTGGGAGGTGAACAATTAAGGCTGCGTTCACACCGAATCAAGCGTCCTCCCATTCAATTCAATGTGGGCAGTGCGTTTAGGCTGCACCGGTGGGGACCGCGGGGTCGGCTGAGAAAACAACCGGATTCATTCAAAGAAATCAAGGTGGCTGAGTTTCATGGCTACAACCATCAGCAACATTTAGAGTTTTATCTGATTTAAAACCTGATCAGTGTCACACGAGAAAACCCTTTTAAGGATTAAAACACGTTCGTGCTCAAACCAAACTGTGAAAGTGAATCTCTTTAACAGGTTGTTCACGCGGAGCTGCTGAATGGTTTTTATCCTCTGAGAGTTCGCTGTGAACTCTGAAAAGACTTTAACCCTGCGAACACTCAAACAAAAACCCCACCTCTCTCAACCCAACGCCCTCGTCTGCCTGAAGGTTTAGGGTTTTGTTGAGCTTCTCTTAAATAAATAAGATGAAACCTCGAGAGGAAGAAAGGAATTCAAACTGTGCAGGCGAACTACAGAAACCACGGGGAGCCTCGAGAACACGCTTCACTAAAATATAACATATACATATGAACAAATAAAGTCCTTTGATCCTTCACATTGTATTTACAGTACACCAGTCTTTGAACAGGTGACATGATGTTAAATTAGACACAAATGTCAAGAAAACGAGCGACTGAGTTGTCATCATTCACTTAAACCAGCGGTCAGAAACCTGCGTCTCTTCAGCTCCTCTCCAGAGGCTCCCTGGGGATTCTTACAAATGGAAATGAAAAACTGTTTTTTGTTTACATTTTCATTTTTATCTATTATTGTTGTAGGTCTATGGTACGACGGTAGGACGGTAGGACGGTAGGACGGTATGACGGTATGACGGTAGGACGGTAGGACGGTATGACGGTATGACGGCATGACGGTAGGACGGTACAGCGGTACCGAGAATAAAGTCATAATATTACAAAAATAAAGTCACCATTTTTCAGTCGTACTTTTACGTGGTATTTTCTTTTTTCTCGTAAAGTTCTGACTTTATTCTGTAAATCTCAGATGTTTTTTCCCTCAATGTGGCCCTAATACTCCGTAGTACATTGTCTCTTCGGCCCTCACTGCATTAGACTTATATACTATATACTTAGACTATAAACTGTGTTACCTTCATCACAATGATCACATGTTTTGCAGCTCCAGACAGATTTCTTTTTGTCTTTGCCTAAAATGGCTCTCTTGATAGTAAAGGTTGCTGACGCCTGACTTAACTGAAATAGTTTAAACATGAAAGATGTAATCCTGCCATGCAGTGGATTCAGTCTCTGTTGACCTAAAACATGAGGCGTTCAGCTCGACCTCTCCTTGTTTTATGGTTCCACTATAAAGGCCAGGGAACCTCACACTGTCCTCAGGCAGTACTAATCAAACACAACAGACTGAGCTCATCAAGCACAAGTAAACCTCCCGCCAGGCAGAAGCAGACGAACACTGAGACAGAGCAGAAAGCTGCATAATGTCCCACCGTGACGTATCCAACACTGGCTAATAATAACTGGATTAGCAACGCTTTAATTACAGGAAGTATTACTGTGAATACTACCTTCAAGAAACCATTAGTTTGTCTCATTAATAGCCGAATGTGTGCAGCGAGGAAGTCCAACATTTAGATCACGTAACCCGACAGTCTACAGTCACATCCTATATATATATATACTGTATATATATATATATACACTGTATATATATATATACATATATATATATAATAGAAATAGAATGGCAAATAGAAATGGAATATAATATTAATGAGTACACTCTTAAGAAAAAAATTCCATAGAAATACAGATAATGTCCCAGCAGAAAATTACCAGGACATTTTCCGTTAAGTTTACGGGCATTTGCTTCAACCCTGAGACGGAAATTTCTGTAGATTTACAGTATGTCCTCAGTATTTAGCCAAATAGCAGACCCAACCTTTACATTCTGGAGGGAAAACAAACGCTAATGTAGTCGTACTCGCAAAACGGCACCGATACCACTTTACAGCAGCGTGATATTAACCTCTCGTCACCATCTTTCGGGTCCTATCGCACACCCTCACGCTCCACCTCCCCGACGGTGCGGGCGAGACGGGCCGGTTGCTGTGCCCAACCCCGCGTGGCCGAGATGCCACCTAAGCGGATCCCACCGCGTGCCGGCCCTCATTTTCATTGCGTCACGGGGTTTTGCTTGCACCCTCTGACTCGCGCGTGCAATAGACTCCTTGGTCCGTGTTTCAAGACGGGTCGGGTGGGTTGCAGACATCGCCACAGACACCTGGCGCCTTTTACGTGGGCCAAGCCCCGCCCTGGGGGCACGACGCAGTTGGGGCGCACTAAGGACAGTCCGCCCCGGTCGACAGTCGCAGCGGGAGCAGGGGGCCCTGTTCCTCCTAGTGATTTCATCAGGATATGATTCCATTGAAAAACGATAAATTATCATATTGAATTATTAACCAAAATAAAGATGAATTCAATCTCTGCTTCTGATTCGTGAGCCGCCAGCAGCTCCGGTATAATGACCACCTGAAGGGAGCTCTGAAGCCGCTGACTCATCTGCACGGGAGGAAAAATATCAACTTGTGATCTGGAGTCTTAATCGGCCTCTCGCCGTGCAGCTTCAGCTTCTACTCTGTTAACACGTCTCTGCTCTCAGATAAAAAACAAACTGAGTGCACAGGATAAACGATGGCGTTTATCTCGTGTCACATGTCTGTCGGATGATTCCGGGGACGTCCGAACAGTGTTTTATAACAATATGAAGCCATAGATGGAAGAAGAAGAATCAATGTGTTTCAGTGTGAAAGCAGATGAAGAACAAGTGGAACTGGACATTTATATTCAGAGTGATATGTATAGTCGACCGTCTGACACAACCGCTCGTTTATCCGTCTGCGATGTGCGTCAGCGTGTACTAATGTCATCACATTAGTCACGAACGTCCCTCTGACAAGAATTCCTCTGATTTCAACGGTCTTGGCGAGTAGAGTGACTCTGCTTGTGATCACATCATCATCACATGGACATGTTGACAGGGTGGATTTAAGATGGATATCATAAACTAAATGTCACGTAGTTCAAATGCAACAATACTAGTGAACACTATACTGTACACGCCAGCAGAAAGATACGCTGTGAGCCGCCGCAGGACGAGCTCGACGGGCTTATTGTTAGAAGCAGACAGAATCAGACAGACAGCGTGAACGCTGATTTGAAAGAAAACACTTGTAAGAAAGCTTGATACCTGCAGTCACAGCCGCCTTAAACAACAGGCGTCGCTTAATAGGCCAGAGTGTGTACCGCTGTCCATCAATTTCTGTTGTTGTCGCTGTTGTATTGCTTTTACCGTGTTACTGTGTGCTGTTGTACGTATTGGTGTCTGACAAGTACAGTGCTGTGGAAAAGAATTACCCCTTGTTGGACAATAAAGTCTAAAGTCTAAGTCTAAGAAATACAGACGTCTGTTAGAGAAAAGGTCCTGACACACCAAGCCCACAATCGGCTGTCGGCCGGTTTGGGGTCGTACTCGGGACACTTCCTGCATGCCTATATATGGTATTTTACAATGCATGAATTAGCCTAGCCGCTAGCAGACTTAAGTTATTTACTAAGTTACGTTTCCATCATATCTCTTCTACTCTTACTTAGTTAAGCGTTAAGTCGCTGCATCTCCCGACAGAACAATTTCTTTTGAATGTAAGTGTACATCAGAGCAGCTGATGTTGGTAGCAACAAGCTAACGGACTGCAGAGTACCGTTTCTCAGCGCTCATGGTGCATGTCCACAGGATCCTTTCCACACTTCCCATTCATTGTCTATGTAATCAGCCGTGCAATGCATTCTGGTAGAGTGGCGGCACGATTCGAGAGACGGAGCGTCACGACGACCGTTCCTCATTTGCATAAAGTTGAGGTCTAGTCTACTTTATGCAAATCACGAGCATCCGACGCGACTCGCCGCCTCTCGGATCTCCCGAGAATCTTTTAAAATAAACGTTGTCGATCTAAAATAAAGACAGATTCATCAACGTGGATTATTTCTCGCCTCAAATGTTTTCAGAAACACATTTCGGTGAACTATTTTTGTGAAATGAGAGAAGAAAGTTTCCAAACGAGCCTCCATGTTGTTTCCGGTTTGAAAGCTGGGAGCAGCAGCCCATGGAGGGAAAGCGTTCGTCCAATCAGGTGTGTTGTGTCTAGTGGCGGCCCACCAAGCGTCCAATGCTGGAAAGCGGCGCATGCCCTCGCGATAAAAAACGCCCCGGTGGACACGAACCTTTAGACTGTGTGTAAAGCTCCGCCTCCGACCATAAAACCAACCGAACCAAAAGTCAAATGGAATCGTGGATTTGGATCCCGTAGACCCGTAGGAACCCGGATTGATAATGAAATAATCGTTAGTTGCAGCCGTCGACCAAAGGCAGGCGTCTGACCCTCGTGACCTCTGACAAACACAACAAAGGTAAAGAAAGGAAAGAGCGTTCCCGAGGTGCGGCAGACAGAGAGTCCAGAACCAGGAGGGACCTCACCCAGCCGGTCCAGCAGGCGGAGGGAGAGGGTTAGAGGATGAGGATGAGGGGAGGAAGAGGGGATTAGAAGGCAGCACATGGCCGGGTCGGGAGAAAACTGGAGTTATTTTGGAGCAGAGAGCTCAGCAGGCCCTCATAGGAGGATTTATCCTGGGAGAGGATCTAATGTGGGGGGGGGGATCTGTGAACACATTAACCCCTGAGACGCCACACAACTGCAACTAACAGTTAGTTTCATTATCCGTTCATTCGCCTTCTATTTGTGTCAAAATACCATTTTAAATGAAATATCGTGGTGCTGCAGAGACGTCCTGTTCTTCACATCAGATTATACAGACTTAAAGTTATTACATTTATGCTTAAACCTTAGAGTAGTGAGTGGTGGTGGAGTTCAACGGTTTTAGTTTAGTGAATCTGGCTGTTTTCAGTAGTTTTACATTGAATTTCACCTTTGTTATCATTTATTATTTATTAATTATTATATTTGTGCAGGATGCACAAGATCCCTGCAAAATCACAATATATTCATTTAAATGTTTTTCAATGAAAATTAAAATAATGTCGTAACAATTATTAAATTATATATTATTATATATTAATAATTAAAGTCATAACTTCACGAGAAAAAAGTCGTAATATTATGAGAATAAAGTCAGAAGTTTATGGGAAAAACAGAAAATAACACGTAAAATTAATACTTTATAATATTATGACTTTATTTTTTTATTTTCTCGTAAACCTATGACTTTAATCTCATAATATTATGACTTTACGGCCCAAATACTCCGTTGTACCGTCGTACCATAGACCTACAACATTGATAAATAAAAATGAAAAATGTAAACAAAAATCAGTTATTCATTTCCACTAATTATTTTTATAAAACTACAGGGAGCCTCTGGAGCGGAGCTAAAGAGCCGCAGGTTGCTGATCCCTGGACTAGACGTTATAATGTACCTTTTCACCTTTGACCTTGAACGTGGCCGCTGAATGCTTTGAAATACACACACACACACACACACACACACACACACACACACACACACACACACACACATGACCGCTGAGAGTCGTAGATATTATCTGTTTCTGGTGTCTTTAAGTCCACCGCTGTGTCCCAGCGAGACATTTCAACTGGACATCAAAATCTGATGGATATGTTCCGCACATTAAACTGATTCAGAAAAACTACATTTTTTTCTTCTTCCAGTGACAAAACTATAAAATGAGTTTTTAAAACAAACCAGCAGAAACTTTGGATTCCCCGGGAGAGACGTTGCCATGGAAACACGCTCTGTGTACAGAGCATATATACTTGATTGCTGGCAGCAGATCCGTGCAGCGCTCAGAATCCGTCCTTCAGCTGGAGCACCTCGGCTCCAGCCTCTCTGTCAGGAAGCCTCTGCCCCCCCACCCCCTCCTGCTGGAGGGCCTTTGTGCAAGGCACCGAGTTCTTATCAGCTCCTGGGCTGCTGCTGCTGCTGATGCTGCTGCTGCTGCTGCTCAGAATGCAGACCTCATCCCTGACCTCTGACCTGCCTATGAGGAAGGTCTCTGTCATTGACACCAGCAGAGAACCATGAAACACCTGCAGCTGTACTCATCACACAGTGAGAGAAACCTTTCTGTTTCTCCACCAAAGCACCGCTTTAAATCTGCTGTTTATCAGAGACCAGCTCAGAAGTTTCTTAGAAAAAAGTCATTCAGCGTGAAAAAAGCATTACGACTAATCTACTAAAGAAATGTTAGTGGACTGATGCCGACCAGACACTAGGAGACTTTGAAAAGAAGTGGGACACCCTCTCACATCTAAAGACAATGTGTCTCAAGTCTCAGAGGTTTTAGTCCCAGACTCTTGCACAAGTCCCCAGGAAGTGCTCCGGTCGTTGACACCAACTTTCGTAATGGTCAAACGGCGGTGCTACAACCTCCGTGTTCGTCACGTGATGCCATCGGGCATCAAGCCATGTGACCGAGCGGACGCTACTGCGCCTGCTCCATGGGCCCAACGGATGCGGAAGATCACCGGTAGTTACGGGTACTTTTCCAGTCGGAAGTGGAGCCATTTAGGCTTCATGCTCCACTGAGACGCTCTGGTAGGAATGAACGGCGCCCCGCCTCCAACGCTGGATCCAGTTCTCTTTATACATCCATGATCTTGCAGGGTCTCTATTTAAAGGACTACAACTAGATTCCTTTAGAGATGATGTCACATCCTGTTCCTGAAGAAACACTGTTGAGAAACAAGTGGACAGAAATTGCTGCAGCCCTCGAAACTCCCCGGCGAGTATGCTATAACCACTGTCCCGAACGGGGCTACTGGCAAGCTAACGTTAGCTTCTGGAGTGTTTGCTATTAACCCTCTGAGACCCATCATAGACCTGTTCTAGTCTTCTTTAGGGGGGTCCATGAGGTCTTTAGGGGGAGACAGCAGGTCAACAGTAGATGTCACATAGAAGTGGTGTACATCCTCTGAAAGCTGGAACCTGAAGGTTAATCTGAGATGCTGCTCAGCACTGAGGGTCAAGTTGTTCTGGTCATAAATCAGAAATAAACGTGAATTAATTATTAAAGGTCCCATATTGTAAAAAGTGAGATTTTCATGTCTTTTATATTATAAAGCATGTTTAAATGATATATAAATACTGTGAAAGTATCAAAACACTCAATCCATGGAGAAATACACACAGCCCGTATTCAGAAACTCTGCGTTTGAAACAAGACGTCAGGATTTCTGTCCATTTGTGATGTCACAAATATACAATATTTAGACCATTTCACAGTTTTAAACAAACAAACTAAATGTGTCCCAGTTTATTTCCTGTTGCAGTGTATGTGAATGACGATCAGCTGACAGGAAGTAAACATGGACCCAAGCCGTTGCTTAGCAACGCAATTCCGTTGAAATGCTTGGAAAAACGGAGCGTTTCAGACAGAAGGTGAATACAGGTATATTCAGACGGACAGTATAAAAAAATAATGTGCTTTTTGAACATTAAAGTATGTAAACATGTTCTAGTAAGAGCACAAAGTACAAGTATGAACCTGATAATGAGCTGATATGTCCCCTTTAAAATAAATAGTGAAAGTGTATAAGTGTTTAAAACATTATGATAGAAGTATATGATTGTCATCCTCATGCTCTATTATGTCTCATAAGTTGTTGCAGCAATGTTTGGGGTTGATTCCATTTGTTACTCAGATTTGGTGCTAAATTTAACCATTTTTTACCACTTGAGAATTGATCAAAATGATCAATAATCCCTCCAAAATACCACATTAAGACACCAAGACCTTGAGGAACACCAGAGAAAAAGACATGCTGTGATTTGGGATCAAAAACTTTTGACATTTGTAGATTTCTGCAAGAATTGGCATTTTTCAGCGATTGGATCGCGAACACTTGTGCTGTGTAAACTATCAGAAACCCCCTTATTGTCAATCTAGCTAGGAAAGCCATCCATCACAAAGAACT
>NC_133802.1:34765171-34779650 GCF_043250625.1 Sebastes fasciatus | reverse complement strand
CCGAGGCTGCTGCAGGTGTGGCGCTCTGTGTGTGTGTGTGTGTGTGTGTGTGTGTGTGTGTGTGTGTGTGTGTGTGTGTGTGTGTGTGTTGGACAGACAGACAGGCAGATATATTGGCATTCCAGTGTAAATTGGCACTTCAGTGTCTCTCCCTCTCCTCAGCTAATTAACTCGACGCTCAGGGGCCTGGCTTAATTGGAACGAGCTCAACCCTCTGTTCGCCCACCCGTTATCTAGACACACACACACACACACACACACACACACAGGGAATATGACTGACAGCGAGTGTGTGGTACTGATAGTCACAGTGGTACAGTACAGGGTGGAGAGGTGGTGCTGGTGGTGGTGTGTGGGAACAATATGGAAAATACCAATCACCACCCCCACCCACTCTCACACACACTCACACCCACACACACCCACGCACGCACACACACACTGCTAAAGTACGTAGCCGAGCCCAGAAGAAGAAGCTGATCTTCCTCACCACCTCACAACTCCTCCAGCTGTTCTAACACACCGTTTCCCTCCAGATGTACTAGACCTCCACCAACCATCTATTCTGGTTTCTCTCTTCCTGTTCTACCTGGTTCACTCTCCCGTTGTCATCTAATTATTTATTTAACCTTTATTCAACCAGGAGTTAAAACTCATTGAGATTAAAAATCTCTTTTCCAAGAGTGTCCTGGCCAAGACAGGCAGCAGCAGCACAGTTACACGGTTGCAGACATAAAACAAACTGAAAACGAAGACAAAGAGCAAATGACAGAATCATGAGGTATCAAAAAACATTCATCAGCATTCAAAACATCTGCAGCCAGATGTGCTTGCTTGCAAATCTTTTAGAAGCACTTTAAAGACATTCAGTGAGACCAGCGCTCCAAGTTTCAGGTCATTTTGTAACTGATTGCAGGAAGACGGAGCAGCAAACTGGAACGCCCTTTTTCCCAGTTCAGTACGGACTTTGGGAACAGTTAGCAGGATGAAGTCCTGGGAGCAAAGACGGTAACTTCCCCTACTTTTGTGAAGGATGTAGGTCCGTAGGTAAGATGGAAGCAGACCAGATATAATTATGAGCAATGATTTATTCATTGAAATATTGGAATTTTGCATCAATATGATGGAGGTTTTCCTCCCGAATAAAACAACAGCATCAGTCCAGTCGTGTCAACAAGTGCCAAATTCTTTGTTTTACTGCAGATCATCGTAACTGTCAAACCCTTTTCTCTTCCAGGTCTTTTGTTCACATCTTTGGAATCAAGCATAATCAGAAAAATACACAAACAACACCGTCTCATGCTTAATGAGAAGAAATGGTTTTGGTCCGCTGAACTCTCCACGACTGTCAGACTGAAACACTCACATATATGTTTCCTCATTACAGTGTTTTAATTGCGAGACGGTGTGTTTTGTTGTGTGGGAGTTTTTCTTCCCAGCGAGGCCTCCTGGTTTCCTCCTACACGCCTCTACTCGACACGCCGGTGTACTAAAGACGGCGCCGGTTTGTCAAGATTTACTGTACGATCCACTCTGAAGGGAAACTCTCAGGATGCACAGAAACACACACAACACATACTCTCAGTTAACACGCCGCTGTGTCGCAGCGACCTCACGTACCTTGTTGTTGCTCATGCACTGCAGCTTCATGTGTTTCATGTAGGTGGTGGTGAGAGGCATGTTGTAGTCGATCACCTCCAGCACCAGAGAGCTCGGCCGGTCGTTCTCTAGAGAGGAAAGGAGAGGATAGGAGGAGAAACCTTTAGTGGCAGTGACGACCATCTGTCCCCTTTTCTTCCTGTGATGCCGAATTTACATTAATTAATCTGTTACGAAATGTACCTTAAAGGGACTGTATGTGAACTTTTTACACGTATAAACGTGTTTTAATCCTTTTTTAGCCCGTGAACAGGTTGTAAAAATGAGACCTTACGCGACTTTCTGGGTTTCCTCTATCAGCCTGTGGACTGCTTTTAACATGGGACTTTTTTTCTGGAAAGAATGTTTATTTTATCATCATCTTCTGGATTTCAGCTTTTCATAATGTCCCTTTATGACTTTTACATTTTAAGCTTTTCAAACTTCCACCAGTTAAACCGAATGTATGATCTTCTCTCCCCGTTCTGCCAGACAGCCGGCTGGTGTTCTGTGTCAGAGCTGATGTGTCTCACGGTGTCTTGTCAGAGAGCCGCCACTAGAGGACCCTCTAGAGCAACACAAGGAGAAGCAGTCTGACTCTGATGAGGCCTTCAAATGCAAACATACACTTTCAGTTATAGTTCTTTATTCTTCCATTACCTCAAAGAATAAAAAAAACTAGCTCATTCCAGACGATTGGAATTCTGATTATGTTGGTTGTTTTGTACACATGACATCTATTTCCTGTCCGTCCGTCCATCCGTCCGTCCGTCCGTCCGTCCGTCCAGGGAGAGTAACCCTCCTCTGTTTCTCTTCCTGAGGTTTCTTCCAGTTCTCCCCTGTTAACCCTCTGAGACTCGCGGGTGACTTTACTGTCTTTCAGAGGCTGAGAGTGAAGTTAGAGATATCAAATGAAAGAATTTCAGACTAGTTTGTCATGAAGGTTAAATAACGCTCCAAACTTAGGCTACATTTTGTTGAGGAAAAACTGTCATGTCCATGTTCAAAGGGTTCCCTTGACCTCTGACCTCCAGATATGTGAATGTAAATGGGTTCTATGGGTACCCACAAGTCTCCCCTTTACAGACATGCTCACTTTATGATAATCACATGCAGTTTTTTTTATACTATTGGGGTCCCTAAACAGTGTTGAAGTCCATAAATTGGGTCTCATTGTAAAGCTGAGACTCTGGTGGATCCAATGAGCCCAACTGGATTCATGTGTGATGATGGTAGTCTCCATAGGAGACATTTCATTGACCTCACTGTATAAAATGACCTGTGTTGACCTCTAGGATAATCACAGCCTCATGAAACTTTACAACCACAAACTAGAGACCTAGAGCATTCAGAGGATGGATGGATCAAACTAGAGACCTAGAGCATTCAGAGGATGGATGGATCAAACTAGAGACCTAGAGCATTCAGAGGATGGATGGATCAAACTAGAGACCTAGAGCATTCAGAGGATGGATGGATCAGACTAGAGACCTAGAGCATTCAGAGGATGGATGGATCAGACTAGAGACCTAGAGCATTCAGAGGATGGATGGATCAGACTAGAGACCTAGAGCATTCAGAGGATGGATGGATCAAACAAGAGACCTAGAGCATTCAGAGGATGGATGGATCAAACTAGAGACCTAGAGCATTCAGAGGATGGATGGATCAGACTAGAGACCTAGAGCATTCAGAGGATGGATAGATCAAACTAGAGACCTAGAGCATTCAGAGGATGGATGGATCAGACTAGAGACCTAGAGCATTCAGAGGATGGATAGATCAAACTAGAGACCTAGAGCATTCAGAGGATGGATGGATCAAACTAGAGACCTAGAGCATTCAGAGGATGGATGGATCAGACTAGAGACCTAGAGCATTCAGAGGATGGATGGATCAAACTAGAGACCTAGAGCATTCAGAGGATGGATGGATCAGACTAGAGATCTAGAGCATTCAGAGGATGGATAGATCAAACTAGAGACCTAGAGCATTCAGAGGATGGATAAATCAAACTAGAGACCTAGAGCATTCAGAGGATGGATGGATCAGACTAGAGACCTAGAGCATTCAGAGGATGGATGGATCAGACTAGAGACCTAGAGCATTCAGAGGATGGATGGATCAGACTAGAGACCTAGAGCATTCAGAGGATGGATGGATCAGACTAGAGACCTAGAGCATTCAGAAGGTTAAAGTTTGTAGTTTGTAATATTGGGCTATATAAATAAAATTGACTTACCAGAGTGAAGAGATGCTGAGTTATATGATAAACTAAAGGTCTCTATATGTTCACTATTAAACCACACTCCCCTCGCCTCCTCCGCCTCTCCTCTCATTTATCTACTGACCTCGTAAAGAACGTGTCTAACGTCTGGAGCGTCCGCAGAGTGGACATGAATACGGGGCATTAGAGATCAATACGGCTTAGCAGAATAGACAGGAGCGTCATCATTGATCGGTGATTGATAGTCGTGTACGAGGACGGGACAAAGAGAGAGAGTGTGTATTCTCTGGAGAAGAGGCGTCAGACGGTGATAACTGACTGACACTAAGCTGCCACGTGGTGTTCAACACGAGGCTCCGGACCCCTGATTGGTCAGGATGGTCAGGGCGACGGACGAGAGATGTTTTTTAAACAAAACTAAATAAAGAATCAGATGAATGTGGATATTTCTGTCGGACAGAATGAGAGTAGTCGTGTTGTGTGAGCAGGAAACGGGGTCAGCAACCTTTACTATCAAGAGAGTCATTTTAACCAAAAAAACATCTGTCTGGAGCCGCAAAACATGTGATCATTGTGATGAAGGTAACTCAGTTTATAGTCTAAGTATATAGTATATCAGTCTAATGCAGTGAGGGCCAAAGAGACAATGTACTACGGAGTATTAGGGCCACATTGAGGGAAAAAAAGAGATTTACAGAATAAAGTCAGAATATTACGAGAATAAAATCATAACTTTACGAGAAAAAAAGAAAATAACACGTAAAATTACTACTTTATAATATTACGACTTTATTCTCTAAATCTCAGATTTATTTTTTTCCCTCAATGTGGCCCTAATACTCCGTCGTCCCGTCGTACCATAGACCTACAACAATGATAAATAAAAATGAAAATGTAAACAAAGAACAGTTATTCATTTCCATTGTTATAAATCCACAGGGAGCCGCTGGAGAGGAGCTGAAGAGACGCAGGTTGCTGACCTCTGGTTTAGGACAAAGGCTGTTATAATGTGAGTGTTTTAAATCAGAAACGACCTCAGGCGTTTACGGTTAACTAAACTGTTGCCAGCAGCTTGTCATCTCTGCATCAAGGTGAGCAGAATGAAATAAAGAGAGGACAAACATGGAGTCAAGATAAGTAAAGTTCCTCCTCAATAGCACGTTGGATGTATCTGTAATCTAAAGCTCACATAAAACCTTTGCACAGTAAATTATGCACAACAACATAAACCTGTTCGCTTGTTAATGTCACACGTTTACAGAAACACCCGACCGAGATCGTGACACGGAAATAAAGCTGTAGATAAACAGACTGTCGGTGTTGAGTTATGTCCTCTAACTTCCTTCTACATCAAACACTTTGAGTCGAGTCAACATTATTTATAAAACCCACAAAATCACTAATTTGGCTCAAAGGCTTTTAAAAACCCCGTCTGTCCTCAGACTCTCCATCAGGGTCTGAACTGAACCTTTTTTCACTTCCTGCCACTGTGACAGACAAGTATTTTTTTTTGTCTGCCACTTTTTAAATCTCTGCGCGGTGGCGGTGGCGGTGGCGGCGGCGGCGGCGGCGTATCCAGGTCTGATTATACTGTAGATCCATTCGTGCAACACTGGGCTGCGAAGTTACAAAAAAAAGTTGATTTTTCATTTTATTACGTAAAAAAAAGAAAACTCTGCCGCTAACACACACACGCACACACACACACACCCACACACACACACACGCACACACACACACACACCCACAAACACACACACCCACACACCGACACAGTGAGCCTGCTGCCTGTGTCAATTAAACATGGCCCTGGTCCACGCTGATTAATTGCATTTAATAATTCACAGCTGAACTTTAGTGGGAGTCACTTCATCGCAACGATAGGGGGGGGGCTGAGGTTGTGTGCGTGTGTGTGTGTATGTGTGTGTGTGTGTGTGTGTATGTGGGGGGGAGGCCTAACCCCCACAGGGAAGGAAGGCAATTAGCTGCTCTCTCTCTGAGTGGCACCCAGTGATGGCACAACACACACACACACACACACACACACACACACACACGCACACATGGCTGTTGTCATTACTGTGTGTGTGTGTGTGTGTGTGTGTGTGTGTGTGTGTCATTGTTTGCTCAGCTTATTTCATCTTCTTATTAAATAATATCTATTATGTCATCATCTCTACATTTTTCATTTTGTAATTCTTCCTCCTTCTGGTCGGAGCAAACTGACACAGAAAACACTTTTTAAAAAGCAACGCAGCGCATCGTTGATCTCATCAGGAAATTCAGATTCATACGATATAAAGCGAGAACGTCTGAGAGACTGACGACAAACGTCTTAATATGTGTACACGGTATTGAACAAAACTCGACTCTCCTCAACCACAAACATGACCAGTAAAATGACCAGGAAAGAACAACAACAACTGGGATGTGTGTGTATATTAACTGTATATAAACTGTATATATAAATATATAAAACACAGGTGAAACAAAAAGGACAGATTGTGTCTGATCCCGTTCGTCCTCTTTTTAAAGAGTCTATAGATCTGTCCTCACTAAGACGTTATACTATAGATCCACCGCAGCCAACAACATCTACAAAAAGTCTTTCATACCAAATTCAATAACTTTATTAAATTCATAACCACCGTTCACTCTGGGACCGCGTCCGTTACTGTTGAGCTATTTATTGTATCTACTGTCATTTACTATGATGTTTTTAACCAACCTGTGAAGCCGTGGACAATAAAGATTATTATTATTATTATTATTATTATTATTATTATTACTATAAAATGCTTATAGCTGAAACTCGGTTGTTTTTCTGCCCAGATTAAAGAAAGACCACTTATCTGTGAGGGCCGCTGATATCTGTTCATTCATATTCAATTTTACACAAAAGTTCTTCCCTCAGACTCAGAAAAAAATTAATAATAAAAATAAAATATATATATATATATATATATATATATATATTGTATATAAATACATATATATATATAAACACAGTATATATATATATACTGTGTTTATATATATACAGTATATATATATGTATAATAATTTTTTTCTGAGTCTGAGGGAAGAACTTTTGTGTAAAATTTAATGTGAATTTAATGTGAATATATATGTATATATATATATATATATATATATATATATATATATATATATACATATGTATGTATATATATATATATATATATACATATGTATGTATATATATATATATATATATATATATATATATATACATATGTATGTATATATATATATATATATATATATACATACATATATAGGCAGCTTTTACGTTTGTCACATAGAGGTTTGTCTCCGTGTCAACAGCATCGAGGTTTTAGTCTGATTTTAGATAAATGTAAAAACTGAAGGGAACTCCCCCCCCTCATCTCCTCCTCTCTCAGACTCTCTGTTCATACTTCTTCTTCTTCTACATTTCTTTTTCTCTCTTCTTTATACTCTGTACTTCAGACTCCCCCCCCCTCGACTCTGTGGAGAACGAGCTCGTTTCCTGAGCCATTTTCTTTGTTAAAAGCCATTAATTAGGCTAATTGAGGAGAGAGACAGGACACTCCAATGACTCCTCGGTTTAATGAGGGACGAGGAGGAGAAACCGGGGGGAGGTAGGGAGGAAGTGAGCGAGCGAGGGTTAGAATGGAGGGATGGACGGAGGCGATAAAGGGAGGATGGAGGCGGCGAGGGATACAGGGACGGGACAGGAAGCTTGAAGCAACGTAGAGGAGAGGAGGACGGAGAAGAAGAGCTGGAAGCAGGATGGAGGCTGGGAAGCTCGGAGGGAAGGATAAAGGAGGAGAGAATAAGAGAGATGGACAAGCTGGAGGGGGAGGAGGGAGGGATGAGGGAGGGATGAGGGAGGGATGGGAGGGATGAGGGAGGGATGGATGAGGGAGGGATGGGGCCTTCAGGGTGCCAGCAGTTGTAGGAACTATCTCTAATGGGGGGGTTGGCAATGGATGGCAGCTCAAACTGAGATACTTTGACACATTTCCTGTTGAATGATTGAGGACATCGTTAAATCTCACATTTCTGACTTTATCCAGCAACCCATAAAAATCAAAGAATAAAGACATTTCCCTCACAGATTAGTGGTGTTCTCTTTTTAATCTATAAGGGCCATGTAATGTTTTATACTTCTGGTGAATATAATCCATCAGTCTGATTTCCATAGATGTATTTAGTATCTTCAGTTCCCTTTGTTAACGCCTTATTTTGAAAAGCGGACGTAGTCCCACGTGTCTACTTCCTGTAACTTCTCCAAGGTGGTCTCTAGCTCTCCCGTCAGCTCCGTTCTCTTTATCCATCCATGGTCAGCTCCATCGGGGCCGTTTCAATGCAGAGAACACAAATGTCAGTATCTGGGTGCTCTACAGTCGTAGCGTCGGCCCATTTGACCACGGAGACGAGAGCGACGACCGGCTCCACCGCCACGTTACCGCCATACCATAACGTTACCACCATACCATAACGTTACCTCCATACCATAACGTTACCTCCATACCATAACGTTACCTCCATACCATAACGTTACCGCCATACCATAACGTTACCTCCATACCATAACGTTACCTCCATACCATAACGTTACCTCCATACCATAACGTTACCTCCATACCATAACGTTACCTCCATACCATAACGTTACCTCCATACCATAACGTTACCACCATACCATAACGTTACCTCCATACCATAACGTTACCTCCATACCATAACGTTACCTCCATACCATAACGTTACCACCATACCATAACGTTACCTCCATACCATAACGTTACCTCCATACCATAACGTTACCGCCATACCATAACGTTACCGCCATACCATAACGTTACCTCCATACCATAACGTTACCTCCATACCATAACGTTACCTCCATACCATAACGTTACCTCCATACCATAACGTTACCGCCATACCATAACGTTACCTCCATACCATAACGTTACCTCCATACCATAACGTTACCTCCATACCATAACGTTACCTCCATACCATAACGTTACCTCCATACCATAACGTTACCTCCATACCATAACGTTACCTCCATACCATAACATTACCGCCATACCATAACGTTACCTCCATACCATAACGTTACCTCCATACCATAACGTTACCTCCATACCATAACGTTACCACCATACCATAACGTTACCTCCATACCATAACGTTACCTCCATACCATAACGTTACCTCCATACCATAACGTTACCGCCATACCATAACGTTACCTCCATACCATAACGTTACCTCCATACCATAACGTTACCGCCATACCATAACGTTACCTCCATACCATAACGTTACCTCCATACCATAACGTTACCTCCATACCATAACGTTACCGCCATACCATAACGTTACCACCATACCATAACGTTACCTCCATACCATAACGTTACCTCCATACCATAACGTTACCTCCATACCATAACGTTACCTCCATACCATAACGTTACCGCCATACCATAACGTTACCGCCATACCATAACGTTACCTCCATACCATAACGTTACCGCCATACCATAACGTTACCTCCATACCATAACGTTACCTCCATACCATAACGTTACCTCCATACCATAACGTTACCTCCATACCATAACGTTACCGCCATACCATAACGTTACCTCCATACCATAACGTTACCGCCATACCATAACGTTACCTCCATACCATAACGTTACCTCCATACCATAACGTTACCGCCATACCATAACGTTACCTCCATACCATAACGTTACCTTCATACCATAACGTTTCCTGTCCGTGACAGAGTTAGCATGCAGCTTTAGCTCTGCTCTGTCTAGCTCTGCTTTTCCTGTCAATGTGTGAAACCCAAAGTGTTTCCATCCTTTACTGGATGTGTAGTGTTTACCACGCTGGATTTAACATGGGAGGGTGCAGGTCGTATCCACGACGACCCTCCAACGTTTTAGACTCTCTGAGGTTTGTTTTGGTTGACCGATACGGAACGGATATGACGTCACGTTACTCAGACTACCACAATAAAAGCAGTAACTTCCTTCTACCTCCACAGAGACTCAGATGAAGCAGATATATCCATTCTGGCATTAAAAAAAATCTATTTAAAAATTATAAAAACAAACAAATCATGATAAATAGATACATTTTTTCCTGCCCTTATTAAATATATTGCTATGCCTGAAAAGCTAAAACTGCATTGAAGCAGCAGCATCATGACTCTGAATGATCCCTGACCAGCATTGTGTTCGTACCTTTGTAGTCCTGACCGGCGGTGCTGATGTGCATCCTCTTCTGACACTCTCCACAGCTCATCAGGAAACGAGTCACCGCCTCTCTGGGCAGGAAGGCGTACGTCTCGGCTATCTGAGAGAGAGACACCGACACAGACGGAGAGAGGGGTTGTTCAAACTGTGTTTCTACTGTCTGACTAAAAGATGGAGGTATAATATGGAGGTATAATATGGAGGTATAACAACGGAGGTATCTGGACGGACGGAGCTGCACACTGTAATTGTGGTCACCACAATTTATAATCATTGAAATCTGCATTTAAAGGTGCTCCTGATAACACTGATAACATTCAGCCACTAGATGTCACATGATCTCCCTCCCTCGTTCCACTGCATATACTTCACAACAAGTCGTTGCCGGACACTAACCGTCAGTCGCAGACATTTATCTGTTTTTTTTCCTCACTAACTGACGGCTCAGAGATACAACACACCCTCACAGCAGTTTGTGAAATTGTCGCAAAATGTAATCTATTTGATTTGTGTACAGATACTCGCCAACTTTGAGACCATAGAAATAGGGAGGATTTCAAAATAAAAGCGGGGGTCTGGGGGTCCTCCCTTCAGAGACCTTGTTTCCTGCATTAAAGGTGACTTTAAAAGAGTGAAAATAAAATAATAAGTTCACTCCAACAGCATTCTTATGTTAAACTTATGATTTGATCTTTAACTCCCAGGAAAGAAAACAGAATAATTCTCTCTCTGGTGTGAACTTGGTGTGTGAATCAACTAATATTCATCAGTTTTGATTTATTTGGGCTCCTACTGTTGAGTATTTCTTTCTCTTAGTTCTGTGCTGTTAATAAAGACAGAAAACACATCAGGAGCCGGTGCTGGTGTGACAGTCTGACAGTGGCCGACCACTTTCAAGCGGAACCTGCCGTTAGGAAACGGTAAACGGTGGAGGAACAGGAGCAGTATACCACTACAGGGACCGACTTATGCCGCTGAACCACAGCGGCACACCATCAGCCACTTTTACATCTACGGCGCTACGGCAAGAAAAAGGATGTTTCACGACTCCACAGACGAGCAAATATCTGTCTATCTATCTATCTGTCTATCTATCTATCTATCTGTCTATCTGTCTATCTATCTATCTATCTATCTATCTATCTATCTATCTGTCTATCTGTCTATCTATCTATCTATCTATCTATCTGTCTATCAATCTATCTATCTGTCTATCTGTCTATCTATCTATCTATCTATCTATCTGTCTATCTGTCTATCTATCTGTCTATCTATCTATCTATCTGTCAAAGTGCTGTAAACAAACACAACTTCAGTCTGAGGGATCGACACTAACATCCAATGTTAACAGTTGATTATTAAACCAGTAAAACATGTTCTGTTATAATCATTCAAGTCATGTCGTCTCTAAGTTTCACCAAATAATAAACTTGTCCCAGAGTGGCGAGGTAGGCCTCCATTACTTGTTTAAATTGTCTCACGGTGTTTAAAGAGGATATGAGGTCGATAAACTAGTGTTTGAATGTGTGAATATTTATTCTGGAAGAGAGGCACAAAGACACAAAAGAGAGGAGGAGAGGAAGAGAGGAGGAGGAGGAAGGGTGGAAAATAGCCAGCGTGGGTGGATGGGGGTTGCTGTGCAGCGTGTGTGTGTGTGTGTGTGTGTGCGTGTGTGTGTGTGTGTGTGCGTGCGTGCGTGCGTGTGTGTGTGTGTGTGTGTGTGTGTGTGTGCGTGCGTGCGTGCGCGCATGCGTGCGTGCGTGTGTGTGTGTGTGTGTGTAGGAAGGAGGGGGTAAAGCAAAGGCAAATGTCACTCACAGCCTTCGGTGGCACTCAGACCTGAAGCTAAGTGGCATGGTGAGCCAGCTCCAGGCTTTAACTACACTGTATATACACTATATACTGTATATACACTATATACTGTCTATATATATATGTATATATAGACAGTATATAGTAGAAGGACACAGAGGACAGTCGGACAGATTAAACCCAATCTGTGCAAAAACAATCAATATTTTGCAGACAGATCGCTAACGAAGATAAAGAGGAAGGAAACAGCAAAAGAGAAGAATGAAAAGAGAGAAGACAGAAGACAGAGTCGTCTCGGCTTCGTCCCTCTGCAGAGAGATAACTCTGTGGAAGCTGCACTTCCTCCGTTTCACCAGAAGAGGGCGGCGTCGCCAGCTGAGAGCCGAGCAGAAGAAGATCGACCAGCTCTCAGACAGGTTGATTCACTTTCTCTTAAACTCCACAATGTGACAAAAGATGAATAAAGTAATAAGATCTGCATCTACATCTGCCTCCATAAAGAGCAAAACTGTCTCCACAGGTTTAACACTTCATTTGGTTTTATAGGTTCGAGGTTATGTTACATTATGTTTATCTTAGGGCTGTCAATCGATTCAAATATCTAATCTCAATTAACTTAATTTCCGGCGTGAGTGGCAGCCTCTCCAGTGTTCAGTCTGTGTGGTTTGCTTTTTCTTCTTTTTTTTAAACTTCTTCTAAACTTGTAACCTTTTTGCTGCACATACGGTTTAGCTCTTATTTTATCCTCTGGATACGACTTCTACTTTTCTATTCGGTTTGATCTCTTTGTAAGGTGTGTTGGTGTCGGGACGCGTTGTTTAAGATACTGGATGCCTAAATCTCCTTCGGGATCAATAAAGTATCTATATATCTTTCTATCTAAAATCTGATTGCATGATTAATCAAGCACATTTTGTATCTGTTCAAAATGTACCTTAAAGGGAGATTACCGGCAACTATTATGATCATGTAAATTTTAGGTAGCAATACACAACTAGCGTTCCCAAGTGGTATTACTGTCCGTGCCGCTGTCACAAAGACAACCGGCTCGCTTTCCCTTTTCTTCAGAGCGATGACCAACGATAATAAAGGACCAGTGTTGCCATCATGGCGACTTTCTCACTAGATTCAGAGATTCAGACCCTCTTAGAGACTTTATTTATAAAAAATAAAAACGACTAGCGATGTACCTTAAAGGGAGATTTGTTAGGTATTTAATCCTCTTATCAACATGGGAGTGCACAAATATGCTGTTTTATGCAAATGTATGTATATATTTATTATTGTAAATCAATTAACAATACAGATCAATAACAGATATTGTCCAGAAACCCTCACAGGTACTGCATTTAGCATAAAACAATATGCTCCAATCATAACATGGCAAACTGCAGCCCAACAGGCAACAACAGCTGTCAGTGTGTCAGTGTGCTGACTTGACTACGACTTGCCCCAAACTGCATGTGATTATCATAAAGTGGGCATGTCTGTAAAGGGGAGACTCGTGGGTACCCATAGAACCCATTTACATTCACACATCTGGAGGTCAGAGGTCAAGGGACCCCTTTGAAAATGGACATGACAGTTTTTGCTCGTCAAAATTTAGCATAAGTTTGGAGCGTTATTTAATTAAAATAATATTCATATGATGTCAGTATCTTCACTCTCGCTCAAAAACTGAGCTGCTTCAACCTAAAAATCACAAGTTGCGTTAATGCGTTAAAGAAATTAGTGGCGTTAAAACTAATTTGCGTTAACGAGTAATTATCGCGTTAACTTTGAAAAATAGTGTGCAGCGAAAAATATGTTTTTGTGGAGAGTCATTTATATATATAGATCTAGATCTATATATAGATATAGATCTAGATCTATATATATATAGATCTATATATATATCCTTCTGTGTGCGTTCATTAATACTGAGACTGATCTGACTCCACAGGACGTGTCCGCCAGTTCAGTTTCAGAAAGATTCAGACTGAAATCCGTCTGATCAGAAAGTGAAACCGTAAAAGAGGAAAGAAGCCCCAAAAGAAGAGGAAGAGAGAAAAACAGAGAAAGAGAGAGAGAGAGAGAGAGAGAGAGAGAGAGAGAGGACAGATTGTTAAGCAACAGACGACAGAAGTTATGAAAGACAGAATCCACTCTGTGGCGGGGTAGAGGTGGAGCGAGACCAAAGAGACGACATGAAGTGAGAGTGAAAGATGAAGACGAGAGAATCGAGATGACAGAAAGAAAACCCAGCAGGAAGAATCACATGTTAATCATTATTATTCCCTGACGGTCGTCTGAAAGGCAGCAGGACGGATTTCTTACAGCTTTGTAGGTCTTCTTCTGGCCGGCGTGTTTCGGGGCTTTGCCGGGGTCGGCGCTGATCTCCACGTGCATGGCGTAGATGATGTCAAAGAAATCCTCCACCACCGCCACGCGCTTCAGGGACGAGTCGACGCCCGATACGCCGTCCACACACTGCAAACAGACGGAGACACACTTTGACTCATTTGGGATG
>NC_133802.1:34732671-34760171 GCF_043250625.1 Sebastes fasciatus | reverse complement strand
ACGCGCACACGCACACACGCACACACTATATCTTGACCCACTACCTCTTTCTCTCTCTCCATCCCCCCCACCCCCCCACACACACACACACCTCGTCTCGGGGTGCAGGTACTGTAATAGGCGTTGCTATGGTAACCAGCTGCAGCTTATCACAGAGGGGATGTTTCTAATGTCCCCCCTCCACCACCACCACCCCCCACCCATCCACACCCATCCCCAATGCCATTACAACAGGAGGAGGAGGAGGAGGAGGAGGAGGAGGGTGTGATGAGGAAAAAGAAAGGAGTAGGATTGTAACGGGCTGCTGTTGTTGTTCGTTCCGATCCGAGTCCACACCCTACGACGGCCGAGTCGGGCTGTAATCGGGCTGATCTGGTGTCGTCTGAACCGGACATTAATCAAGTATGTAATACTCTTATCAACATGTGAGTGGACAAATCTGCTGCTTTATGCAAATGTATGTATATATTTTATTATTGTAAATCAATTAATAACACAAAACAATGACAGATATTGTCCAGAAACCCTCACAGGCACTGCATTTAACATAAAACAATATGCTCATATCTGGAGGTCAGAGGTCAAGGGACCCCTTTGAAAACGGCCATGCCAGTTTTTCCTCGACAAACTTTAGCACATGTTTGGAGCGTTATTTAACCTCCTTCATGACCAGCTAGTATAACATGGTTGGTATCGATGGATTCATCAGGTTGTCTAGTTTCATATGATACCAGGATCTTCACTCTCGCTCTAAAACTGAACCTGCTACATCCTCTGAAAGACAGTAAAGTTGGCGTATCATCATCATCATCGTATGATCTTTTGAATTCAGTTTTTTTTTTTTCCCACTGTGACCCGGGACCTTGAACATGCCTTCTCTGTGATGTGTGTTTACAGCGTGCCAGGCCAGCGGTGCCCTTTCCCTCCTCGCCCTGGCACATCATCACGGGAGGGCCGGGCCGCCGTGCAACACAGCTCCAGGACACACACACACACACACACACACACACACACACACACACACAGAAACACACAAAGAAACGAGAGGACATGTTTGTCCTCCACTGTCTGCTCCCATGCTCGTTATCCCTGATACCAGGACCGAATGTGACGTAAAACCACACACACAGACACACACACACAATATTATCAAAGCAAGAAAACCTCCACATGGAAGTGTGCACAAATATACACAGATTCAATTACACACACACACACACACACACACACACACACACACGCACACACACACACACACACACACACACACACACTGGACCTGAGGTTGTAGGGCACATCACCGGCCCGGGACTGTAGCTTATGTGACAGCATGCACACACACAGACACGCACACACACAGACACACACACACACACACACATCTATGTGGGCCATGAAGCGGGTGTGTGCGTGTGTGTTGAGGGGACACCTTAAGGCACAGCATGCAACCGACACACACACACACACACACACACACACACACACACACACACACACACACACACACACACACACACACACACACACACACACACACACACACACAGCATCCCCCCGCTTCCTACTGGCCGAGCAGACGGGTCAAAGTCAGAGAGGTGCGAGGGCAGAGCTGCCCGTCTGCAGGACACACTTCACTGAACATACAAATAAACACAGTAAATGCACACACACACACACACGGGAGTGCATGTGCATGTCATGAGGCTGCAGGCTGTGTGCACACATGTCCGTCCTGTGCAGCGGCCATGACAGAGACAACAGAGACAAAGACTCGTCCAGAAAAACACCACTATTTTTTACTGTTTTTGTCAGAGACCCAAAGAGACATTCGGTCTCTCTCTCCGTCTCTCTCTCTCCGCCTCTCTCTCTCTCCGTCTCTCTCTCTCTCTCTTTCTCTCTCTCTCTTGGCTTCACCAGTAACACACCCATGATGACCCAGTTCCCGGTCTCGTGCCACAGTTTGAAGAGGTGTTTCCCCGTGTTATTCCCTCATGTTAAGGCAACAGTATTTATATATTTAGAGGTGAGTGTAAACAGAGGATGGAAAACATTTAAATAAATATTAGTTCTTTACCGAGCAACAGTTTATGAAATCTAATTTTGTTGGTGCAAATTAAAGGATAAGGCTGGCGTTATACTTCATACTGTTCTTTGGGCTCTTTCAAATATATATGGTGCATAATGTTATAGTATTTTGACACCACTAATTTCATTGAAGCATTAACGCAACTTGTGATTTTTAGAGTGAAGATACTGACATCATATAGATAGATAGATAGATAGATAGATAGATAGATAGATAGATAGATAGATAGATAGATAGATAGATAGATAGATAGATAGATAGATAGATAGATAGATAGATAGATAGATAGATAGATAGTAACTTTATTGATCCAGAGGGGGGAAAAGTTTCCAGCATCACAGTTCAATAGTGCAAACATATTAGTAAAAGGCACAAGTTAGTAGTACAAAGTATAAAAAACATACCAGATATAAAAATACCAGGAGATGAGGTGCAGGGTAACGACCGAGATACGGGACTATTAAAAATGTGAATGTAGTGATATCAACTTTTTGTTAGTTAAAGATAGGGTCGACGATGTTGGAAAGCATAATCTGAAAGTAGCATGGCCTCAGGAGCTCCGTCTAACGTTCGTTGTGCCACGGTGTTTTGCTTGCACCCTCTGACTCGCGCGTGCGTTAGACTCCTTGGTCCGTGTTTCAAGACGGGTCGGCCGGGTTGCAGACATCGCCGCAGACTCCTGGCGCCTTTTACGTGGGCCGAGCCCCGCCCTGGGACATGAGGCGGTTGGGGCGCACTGAGGACAGTCCGCCCCGGTCGACAGTCACACCGGGAGCAGGGGGCCCCGGTGTGACCCTCCAGCTGGCTGTTTTCAAGGGTCTTTTGGCACAGAGAAGTACTCGGAACTCGGCATCGGAGAGTACCCAGATGTAAGTACTTGTACTCGGTCTGAATCCCTAAACAACGGTGATCAGAAGTGTCTTCTATTAGTTTTCCACCTCCGATGAAGAGCAGACGCTTGTCAGGCCTGAGGGCCCTGTTTGAACCATTAGATGCTATTTTAGAATATAATTATTAAATAATGTTTACAATAAAGTAATTTTCGATACATTCTGATACGTTCTGTACGGACCTGTAACATGAAGTGTGACCGGATCCTCCTCTAGTGTTCGGAGTAAATTACATGTTTGACTCGTGTATTTAGTTTTTTTATTTATATGGCTTTTCAAAGGCTTTTTATTTCTTTCATACGCATCGATTTTACCTCCACAACACGGACGTCACCTTTCTATCTGACCCTCCATCTCTCTCTCCTCTGACCTGCTCCACCTCCGGCTGCCTCCATCCACCCATTATCAGCAGTCTCTCTCTCTCTCTCTCTCATTTCCTCTGTTAGTTTGTGGGCTCTCTCCCTCCGTTCATCTCTCCATCCCATTTCCAAACCAGCCTGTTGCTAGGATACACGTGGGGTCCATTCAGTGAAAGCTAACTGCCTCCTCCTCCACCACCACCACCCCTGCTCTTCATCCTCCTCCTTGTCCACCCCTCTTCATCCAATAGACTGACAGACACGCACGCACACGCACGCGCACCTACACACACACACACACACACACACACACGCACACTGGGGTATGCTGACTAACACAAACACACAAAAGGAGTCCAGAAACACACACCACTGCAGCCCCGAGGAACCATAATGCATTGCAGCAGAAAGCTCCACTTCAACAACACAATCAGACAACAGGAAGAGCGACAATCAGTCCTGTCAGCATTCATATTTCATAGGAGCGTCGCATCAGGGACATTTCATAACACAAAATAACACAACTCCCAAGTCTGACATTAAACAAACACTGTTGGAAAATTACTAAAAACATCAACCTCCTCCGTGAGTTTCAGCACCAATATAGACTTTATTCTTGAAATCTCAGATTTATTTTTTTTCCTCAATGTGGCCCTAATACTCCGTCGTACCGTCGTACCATAGACCTACAACAATGATAAATAAAAATGAAAATGTAAACAAAAAAATAGTTATTAATTTCCATTTGTAAGAATCCACAGAGAGCCACTGGAGAGGAGCTGAAGAGACGCAGGTTGCTGACCAGCAGTATATATTTAGAGTTCGTCAGGAAGGTTTAAACGTGTTGTTTTTAGCATTTGAACAAACTTTTTCTTTGTAAAGGGAAACTCTAACAACAGTAAATGTCATCTTCTCCAAAGTAAACACGAAGATAACACCACCATCCTCCGATAGTTAATTAACCTCCAGCAGGAAACACAATCACCTGTTGCTGAGCACAACACAGTTTTTTAACACAGACTTTTTTCTAAAAAACGTGTACCTGAACTTTGCCCCACGCCGGCCGTCACGCTTTTCTCATTTCCTCTCGTTTCTGTTGCCAAGAAGTGTTCACATCGCATCGCAGCAGGTGTGAAGCTGACAAACGTAAAAATAAAGCTAAAGACAAAACAACACCGTCTTAATTAAGAGAGAGAGTTTTAAATTGAGACACTTAATTGGTTGGATAAGAACGGATTCTACACAGAAATAGACGTGTAAAAGTACAAGTCTGTAATGACCAACGGGCCAACAAGCATTCAAAGAGGATATTTAGAGCTATAAGGACGCAGGACATCTGCAGAGGAGAGCTTCATCAACACATCAGAACAGTTAGTGCGGGTGTATATTTATTTATTAGTTATATTTATAAGTAACGGTAAGAAGATGAAATACGACTGAGCAGGTCAGCTGAAAGTAATCCATCAATGAGTTTTAAGGTTATCACAGAAACAATAACTTTATATTCAGTCTAACGATACCAGGAGTTTAGTAGTCGTTACCAATACCAGTGAAAATCCATGATTCTCAATACCAAATCAATATCACGGTAAAAAACAAAAATAAGTTGTTGTCACACTGTTATTAAGTTAATCAGGTCATTATTCCCTCTCTATTATCTATTTTATTATTTTGCCGTGAAAACATCTCCTTCAAACATCTGGATTTATTCAAGTTTCTCACCAAAAAAACTACATTTTACAAGATCACAACTGAACGCATCATGATAACGTTAGAATTTACTGTCCCATTTTTACTGAATAGAGCCTGAACACATCATAATGTCATCTCCCACGTTGAAATCGGCAGGACGAGGGCTAGTTAACGTTAGAATACAGAGAAGTGGAATTTAAAGATTGTGGCCGGATGATCGCTAAAACAAAGGATGTGCTAAAGATCAGACGTCAGTGATTGAGCTCTAGACAGCTAAACTGTAGCTTCTTGCTCATGTCATTCCTTCATTAGCCCCGTTTGGAACCAGCGCTATCCGTTGCACCCACGTAATCAGTGCAGTTTTATCTTGTATTGTGAATTTTTGCAACAAATGCAATAATAAAACGGACTCTGTGTGAAAAGGTTCAATGCGTAACACTGCACTCTGAATAGATGGAAGCAACGATGAGAGATATTGTTAGTTGAGCTTCTGAGTTTCTGACAACATGTGGGGTCCCCAAAGCAGCCTGACTGTCGGTCTAGATGACCTAGAGTCACAGAACAGAGTGAAACGGCATGTTGGACAGACATAACACGGAGCTTCTAGGAAACCTTGGACTGTCCACAGAGCTGTTATGGGCCTGTCTGTTCACGGGGTCGATCCTATCTGTTGTTACTTCATTTTATCACACATGGATACGCTCCGGCTGCTGCTCTTCTCTGTTCACGTTTCTCTGATCCTCTCGTCACCAAAAAATATATGTGACGCTGGGAGAATGATGGGAAACCACTTCTGTAATCTGTCACACTGTTTGCACTTTAATCCAACATGCTGCTCAGACCATATAAGAGAATAAGCCCACCTTCCATGGGCGGGAAAAATCCATTAACCTATGTATGTGTTGCGATTTTCTTTTTACAATTTTGAAACAGATGTTTTAATGCCAGAATCGATATATTTGCTTCAACGGTCGTCGTTACTCTTTCCAATCACCAAATGTGCTTTGGTCAAACTCAACTGTAATTTCACCGAGTTTAATGTGAAAAAACGCAGAATCTACAGGTGTCCCCCACCTCCCTCCACCCCCCGCTCTCTCTCTGTCTCTCTGCTGGCAGAAGGAAAGAGGCAGGGTGATGCGTCATGAAAGCGTCGTCTGTTACACTGCGCATGTCTTAAAGCCTGTGGTGTTAATGCACAGGCTGACCAGAGTTATTAAAATAAATTCCTGGAGCCGGATCGTGATCCGGACCGCCACCAAAATCGAATGGATTGTTCATTGTGCCACATCCCACCCCTCCAAAAAAATTAATTCAAATCCATCGCGGACTTTTGGAGTAATCTTTCAAACAGACAAACCAACAAACATACCAACGCCGGTGAAAACATAACCTCCTTCCTAGGCCGTCGGCCTTGGCGGAGGTAATTATGACTATTTCACACAAATGTCTGACAGGATGAAATGATGAAGTGATGACATTTTGGACAGACGTGGATGTAAACTGCTGGTTGACCGGTTGGCGGTCGACCGCGAGGCGCCAGTTGTAGTTTTGAATTGTCTAGTTTTACAGATTTATCTTGACAATGTCTGTATTGTTTCATGAGGAGCTACAGAGTTCGTCATAAGTCAGAGAACATCAGTAAGGGTTCAGATGATGCATATCTATGTTAAACAGTGTAAAATAACACACGTACACCGAAGCTGATGTCTGATAATGAGCGGTTGTTGCTGTCCGCCTCCGCTTTTAATCAAACACAGTTAAAGTTGAATAACGTGACATCCAACATCTGCGGTGCTGTGACATTAAAGTTTAGACTGCGACGCCTGCTCTCACACCTTCCTGTCTTTCTCAAACTCCAGCTAACAAAGTCTGTCAAAAGAGAAAAAGAGTTTTCTCTTTTAATTGGCTGGATAAGATATAAAAAAAAAACAGATCTTGATTACTTACAGATCGTGCTCAAATCTTAATTAGTGATTCTGGATTTAGACGGTTGCCATGCCTTCAAAGATTTCACCGTAATAAACACCGCTCTGCTCTCTGTCACTCTCTCGTTCGTCGCTCCTGAACTAATTAGAAGTAATAAACTTTGACATTTCTATATAAATACATATTTTCACTTCTTTTTGCTCTGTTAAAGCTTTTGTTTTGACTTTATATGTGAAGGGTGGAATCAAAATATGATGTATATGTGATGAAGTGGCCTGGAAATGTAAAGCAGCAGCAGCAGGTAGAAATGGAGCAAATATGATTAAGAAAAGTTATTTTTATAAAACCGTCACTATATATCCTGACAGTTAATCTATGTTCCACTTGAATTACAATATGCTGAAAGGTTATTATAGAAGTTCTGCCCAATGATGTCATAAACGTTCTACCCTCGCTTTAGATAAATAGATAGATAGATAGATAGATAGATAGATAGATAGACAGACAGACAGACAGACAGACAGACAGACAGACAGACAGACAGACAGACAGGTAGATAGATAGATAGATAGATAGAGAGATAGACAGACAGACAGGTAGATAGATAGATAGATAGATAGATAGATAGATAGACAGACAGACAGACAGACAGACAGACAGACAGACAGACAGACAGATAGATAGATAGATAGATAAATAGATAGATAGACAGACAGACAGACAGACAGACAGACAGACAGACAGACAGATAGATAGATAAATAGAGATAGATAGATAGATAGATAGATAGATAGATAGATAGATAGACAGACAGACAGACAGACAGATAGATAGATAGATAGATAGATAGATAAATAGAGATAGATAGATAGATAGATAGATAGATAGATAAATAGATAGATAGATAGATAGATAGATAGATAGATAAATAGATAGTACCTTTATTGATCCAGAGACTTTAAAAGTTGAATGATAAATTGTCGACTGACACAATAGATTAAAAAGGATTTAATACATTAAATCATTTAGAGTAAAAACTCAGCTGTTAAAGTTAATTGCAACTTTGATTTAATTCAATACCTTCCACATTTTAGTGAACTTAATCACATGAGAAATCTGGTTTTAATAACTTTATCCATCCTGTTGAAGGTCATGTAGTCCTTTGGTTTTAGTGGTAAAACATAAAAATACCCCCAAAAAGTGTAGAATTAATGTTTTTCAGAGAGCAAATAGCTGCTAATTGATGAAGCTCGTTAGCAGTAGGAGGGAGCTACTCGGCTGCTGGTACGTTTCCTTTGGGTCGCTCTGTATTTGTGTCAGAGTGCTGCTGGAAAAAAAAAACAACAAATGGATCTTGAGTCACTTACATCGAGTTTGTAACTGTGCTGGTATTTTTTTTTTTTTACCCACCTCCCCCTCGCCGTTCTCCCGTTGCCATGGTGACCAGCTCCGTTTGGCCGCGGCGATGTTGAAAAGAAATTAACACCAGTCTTAATTAGACTGCAAGGCTTCAATTTCCACCTCCGTCCCTCCTCCTCCTCCTCCTCTCCTGACCTTCTCCTCCCTCTCATCACTCCCCTCTCCCACCTGAAAGGCAGGCTGGCATATTAACAGCAGCCACCAGGCATAATTAATGAGACCAGTCAGTCACAGTCGGCCCTCTGAGATCATCAACAGTTCCAGCTCACAGAGTGATATAAACCCGGCCCCTGCTTTAGGAAACCTCATGTAGAAATCTAAAAAGTGACACGTCTGAGAGTATCATTTTGATCATTTAGAGATTAGTATCTTTTTATAAAATTGAGTTTTAATATCAGTCTTTTCCTAAAAGTCAGATCACACGTTAAAGATTAATTTATCCAATACGAGGCATGTCAAAGCACAATGATTATTTAATTTGAGTTAGCATGCAGCTTTAGCCGTGATGTCTAGCTCTGCTTTTCCTGTCAATGTGTGAAACCTAAAGTGTTTCCATCCTTTACTGGATGTAGTCAGAGATGTCCTGAAGTCAAATAGATCAGGATCATTGTCAGGAATTATTTATCACATTATATCCAGCAACACAGAAATCAAAGAATAAAGACATTTCCCTCACAGATTAGTGGGATTTTCTTTTTAATTTATAAGGGCCATGTAATGTTTTATACTTCTGGTGAATATAATCCATCAGTCTGATTTCCATAGATGTATTTAGTATCTACAGTTCCCTTTGTTAACGCCTTATTTTGAAAAGCTGACGTAGTCCCACGTGTCTACTTCCTCTAACTTCTCCAAGGTGGTCTCTAGCTCTCCCGTCAGCTCCGTTCTCTTTATCCATCCATGGTCAGCTCCATCGGGGCCGTTTCAATGCAGAGAACATACATGTCAGTGTCTGGGTGCTCTACAGTCGTAACGTCGGCCCATTTGACCACGGAGACGAGAGCGACGGCCGGCTCCACCGCCACGTTACCGCCATACCATAACGTTTTCTGTCCGGGACAGAGTTAGCATGCAGCTTTAGCCGTGATGTCTAGTGTCAATGTGTGAAACCCAAAGTGTTTCCATCCTTTACTGGATGTGTAGTGTTTACCACGCTGGATTTAAAATGGGAGGCTGCAGGTCGTATCCACGACGACCATCCAATGGTTTATACTTCCTCGTTTCAGCTCGCTGAGGTTTGTTTTGGTTGACGGATACGGAACGGATATGACGTCACGTTACTCAGACTACAACAATAAAAAACTTCCTTCTACCTCCACACAGACTCAGATGAAGCAAATATATAGATTCTGGCATTAAAACAATCAGCATCCCCTGCTTTATGGTCTATCTGACTCTAAATGGGACCATCATGTACTAAATGAACATCATGCTGTATTGAAGAAGACTTGAAACTAGCGATTGAGACCATAAACTCGTGTTTACAATGTTTACTGAGGTAATAAATCAAGAGAGAAGGGTTAGCAACCAGAGGAGTCGGAGGTTGCCGCCTGCTCTAAACACAGCCGAAGCTGTCGGAGGAGGGAGTCTGAGCCGACCGGCTGCTTCTACAAAGCTGCAAAACAAACAAACAAAAGCAACTGTCTGACAGTCGGTGATGATCCTCCTCTCAGACTTCACATTCAGCAGCAGGCAGCTAAATGGGCCATGACACAAACCAACACATTCCCCCCCTCATCCCTCTTCCACCTCTCCTCTCTTCCATATATCCATCCATCCATCCTGCTCACTGTGACCTGCTTCTATCCCTCTCTCTCTCTATATACAGCAGCATCCCATCGCTCCGTCTTACTCCAACTATCCATCCATCATCTCCAGCTCTCTCCGGAGGATTTGATACCACAATCCAAACACTCTGCACATATTCTGTCCTTTTTCTGTCTATACAGTCCTTCCTTTCTTCCTCCTGTCATTTTCTTATCCCTCCTCAGTGCAGTCCACAGGTTAGGACACATCTAAAAAGAGAGAGAGCACTTCAGATGAAGAAGCAGGCCAAGGACCACAATATAAACTGGATTATTTTCGACATTGCCAAGTAAAGAGCATCTCTGACTACCTTAACTCAATGGTGGTTTTAAAAATACGGAACCCAAAGAGTTGTTGATGGACGGTTCAGGTCCTTCCTCCTGTTAAAACTGAACAAATCGCCTACTGAGAACACATCGCAACGACTAGATTTACGTTACAGTGAGTTTTGTAGTTGGGTTATTTAGTGTTGTTATCCTGCGTTGCTCTGTGTACATCGAAGCAGCTAAACGCTGGCACAAACTAAAAGATTTATCAAATCTGACCAGAGAATGTGAGAGAGCCCACACATAACATGTTGTGTTAAATGTAACAGGTTTCTTCCTGTAGTGTGTGGAGAGAAACAGCAACACCACACACTAATGGTTCGTGTCCACAGGGGCGTTTTTTATCGCAAGGGGACGCGACGCTTCCCAGCATTGGACGCTGTGTGTGCTGTCCCTAGAAACAAGGCTCTCGGCTCCTGATTGGACGAACGCTTTCCCGCCGTTGGCTGCTGCTCCCAGCTTTCAAACCGGAACCAGTCTGGAGGCTCGTTTGGAAACTTTCTTCTCTTATTTCACGTAAATAGTTCACTGAAATGTGTTTCTGAAAACATTTGAGGTGAGAAATAATCCATGTTGATGAATCTGTCTTTAATTTAGATCAACAACGTTTATTTTAAAAGATCCTCGGGAGTTTTCGAGAGGCGGCGAGTCGCGTCGGACGCCCGTGATTTACATAAAGTAGACGGGCCCTCAACTTTATGCAAATGAGGAGCGGGCGTCGTGACGCCTAGTCTCTCGAATCGCGGTGCCACGCTACCAGAATGCATTGCGCAGCTGCTTACATAGACAATGAATGGGGAGCGTGGAAAGCACAGAGGCTGTGGACACGTACCATAACTGATTCATTCATCAACAACAAGAATCCCACTAAAAAAAAGACGGAAATCTCGCAGAATCTCTGGCGATCAAATGTGACTTTAGTGTAAACAAACATGGCCGACGACGGGCCGGAAGAATTAGTGATGTTAGTTTTTACTTTGTACTGAACATGGAGGAAGGATGGATGGATGAAGTCATGGAGACACGTTCTTTCCCACGTGACTGCGTCATCGGCTGTCCTCGGGGTTCCCCACGCACAACAGGATATACCGTCGGAAATATTCAACATGTTTAATATTTACCATCTGAGATCGTTGCGTCCAGGACGGACTTCAGAGCCGATCGGAGGGATGTAATAAACACTCTGAACATACCTCACACTACAGGAACATCTGGAAACATCATCTTTAGAACCATCAAACAACCAGGGCTCTGCTGTAGTGTGGATCTGGTGTAAACTGACAAAGTGTGGTTTGACTCAGGACGCTTCTCACCTGATGATTCACATCAATGAATTTAGGGGATTTTAGTTGGGGGTTTTTAAAGCATAAAAGTTTAGAAAAGTAAAAACAAAACTTTTGGTGAAAAGACATGACAAAAACATAATAGTGATGATGATACTAATGATGATGATTATTATTATTATTAAGATAATAATGATAGTGATAATGATGATTGCAATAAGGGAGATGTTGATGATGGTGTCGATTTTGACGTCTGCAGACACACACACGCACACACACACACACACACACACACGCATACACACACACACACACACACACACATACACACACGCAGACACACACACACACACACACACACACACGCAGACACACACACACACACACACACACACACACAAACTCAAATCTAGCTACAGCTAATTATCCAGCTGTATCCAGCAGGGCTGAGAGAGGAGCATTGTGGGAAAAGAGGAAGGGTTCGGGGGGGAGGGTGGAGTGTCTGTGGGGAGACGGTGAGGATGGAGGAGGAGGGATGCTGGAGGGAGGTGGGGTGTGTGTTTTGGAGGAGGGGGGAAGACGTGATAATGAGAATTGTCCCACAAGAACATCTCCCTCCTCCTCTTCCTCCTCTTCCTCCTCCTCCTCCTCCTCTTCCTCCTCCTCTTCCTCCTCTTCCTCCTCCTCTTCCTCCTCCCTCCAGAGAGCAGCCGGTCTACACCACCAGTTTGCAAACCAGCAGGAAAATCTCCTCTTTCCTCCATAAAGCTGAACAGGTGAATCCTGCTGAAGTGTTTGATCACCTCCACCTCCAGGAGAGATTAAAAAAGGGACATGAAATCCATCCCTCCATTATCTGTAACCGCTTATCTGCTGTAGAGAGTCGCGGTGGGCTGGAGCTCATCCCAGCTGACACGGGACAAGCGGGCGAGGTAAACCCTGGACAGGTTTCCAGCCAATCACAGGGCTGATACAGACCCCCCTTTACACCTGCCACTGAAATGCATCTCACATCCAGATATGATTTAACCTGATTACATTTACGCCTGGTATTAATGAGGGCTGGAAATAATCAATTCACCTACGTATGGTGGTTTACGGTTTTTAAATAGATGGTTTAATGCCAGAATGGATATATCTGCTTCATCTGAGTCTATGAGGAGGTAGAAGGAAGTTACCACTTTTATTGTGGTAGTCTGAGTAACGTGATTTAATTTATAAGGGACATGTAACGTTTTATACTTCTGCTGAATATAATCCAATCAATCTACCGCGGTACGATAACGTTTCCTGTCCGTGACAGAGTTAGCATGTAGCTTTAGCTCTGCTCTGTGTAGCTCTGCTTTTCCTGTCAATGTGTGAAACCCAAAGTGTTTCCATCCTTTACTGGATGTGTAGTGTTTACCACGCTGGATTTAACATGGGAGGGTGCAGGTCGTATCCACGACGACCCTCCAACGTTTTAGACTCTCTGAGGTTTGTTTCGGTTGACGGATACGGAACGGATATGACGTCACGTTACTCAGACTACCACAATAAAAACTTCCTTCTACCTCCACAGAGACTCAGATGAAGCAAATATATCGATACTGGCATTAAAACATCTGTTTCTAAATCTCCTTGAAGACGTCACAGAGTTGATTTTTGTGTCTCTATTGTTTTCCAGCTGCTTCGCCCAAAAGCTCGGCCCTCACATGACCTCCGGCTCAGAGGAACACGTACACACCGGACTATGATCGGCTCGGGTCAAAGGGAGGGTAGGACACACACACACACACACACACACACACACACACACACACACACACACACACCAGAGACCCACCAATTCCTGTCAACTTAGGGTTTTTATAATGACAGAATAAGGGGCTCTTTGAGATAGCAGAGATCACTGAGGCCTGATAGAGGGGGCCTCCCCAATTAAGACTGTCAGACCCCCAGATGCTCTTCTAGAGAGTCCCTCCTCCTCCTCCTCTCATGGCTCTACATCGGGACAAATTGTCTCTGTTGCTGCTAATAGGAGGACAGACAAGACACACACACACACAGAGGTTTCATTCATCCATCTGTTTACCTAAACGTTCCATTTCCATCCCACCGCGGTGCCGGTTTATCCGAGTCATTTCCAAGTCAAGACAGCTCCGAGTATCTGATTCTCCCCGAATGAGTCCTCGTCAACAGTTTACCTTTCAGCCGTTTAGGTGTCGTTCTCATGCGGCAAAACTAATCACGAAGGCAGCGGGGGGGACAAAATGAAGCATCACTTCTGTGGGTACTTAAAATGACAAACAAACAAACAAACAAACAGCAGAGTAAACTAGAGGGAAAGTATTCTGCAGCTCTCCACCGTGGAGAGAATGACATGGTACCGATGGTTTCCCGCGGTTTTCTAGTTTCGTATGATACCAGTATCTCAAACGATCATCAGTGATCCTGCAGCTTGGAGGATGACCTTTGACCTGCAGCTTCTACTATAGTCAGACGTCATATTCACATTTTAACAACAACCTTCTTTTTTTTAACTTTGAGGCCAAAGTTAAGTTATTTATCAAAAACATTTTGGCGAACAGTGTGGCTGATCAACTTAGTCAGGAAATGACTCAAATATATATATAGTAGTAGTATATAATATTTACATACAGTAGTAGTATATACAGTATAGTCACACACCGACGATCGACGGAGCAACGGATTCAACTCTTTGTACAAAAGGCTCTGCTTGTAACCGGCCAACCCTCGTCTGTCTACGGCTCCGGTTGAGGCCAGAGAAGGGAAGGGGAAGAAGTCATCACATGTACTTGACACCACCGTCTAGATAGCAACTATTATTAGACCCAACAAACCACTCAGTGCTTCCTTCTTCAGCCGGAGCCTCAGACTCAATAAATAAATAAATAAATAAATGTCATTAAATATCGCAAAAAATATATTAAAATGAATGTAGGCTTTAATTAACTGATAAAATGTGATACAAATTGATATTTCTGTTTGCTTCGTTATTTATTAATCTTTGTATTAAATCCCTTATTTAATCACTCTTCTGTTTAATATTCCCCTTTATTTCTTTATTTTTTTTTTATTAAATCTTAAATTTATTTATTTATTTTTGCTAATTTATCATTTATTTATTTATTTTGTGACCCCATGACATATGTTGAGTGACAGCCCCCTAATTTGCATAATGAGGCAGAAATGCAAAAAAAAAATGTGTAAAGAAAAGAATACAGAAATAAATAAGTTTGGGGAAATAAATAAGGAGTGAAATGCAAGGGGAAATTAAGCATAAATAAATAAATGCATAAACACAGAAATAAATACATACATTCAAAATAAATATAAAATAAAAAATAAATAAATGTCATCAAATATAGCAAAAGAAATATTAAAAGTTAGTGCAGCCTTTAATTAATTGATTAAATGTGACATAAATTGGTATTTGTGTTTTAATTTGCTTCTTTATTTATTTAGTTTTTTTTTTAAATAATTTAGTTTGGGGCAATAAATAAGGGGTGAAATGCAAAGAGAAAATCATACATAGATAAATAAATGAATGCATAAACACATTAATAAGTACTTACATTTAAAATAAATATGAAATCAAAAATAAATGAAAAAATAAATAAATGAATGATTTAATATAAATAAATACAGAAATAAATAAAAGGGAAAATGTAAATGTATGTTTGTATGTTTGATTGCAAGGGACTTTCAGAGTGAAATAAAACAGTTCAATATCACTGATAAAGCACTGAAAACCAAAAATCATGAAAGGTAGTGATCATACGGACATGGATGTTCCCGACGCACGCACACACACACACACACACACGCACACGCACACACACACACACACACACACACGGGTCTGATGGTGCACACGTTACAGTATTTTACATTAATAAGAACTCTACATTTACCTCACAGCCACATTCTCCTCATGTCTTAAACCAAAGACCTCCGCCAGCAAAACGGGTGGTTTCTCTACTAATTAAACTAATTATCAAGTGCCCTCTTGAATTAACTGGAGGGTCGTTTTTCCACCATGAGCCAGTTAAGAGAACTTTCATTACGTATCCTAATTTTTAATAACTTGTGGTTTCTTGTAGTGACAAAAGGGACAGGACTGCAGAACAGAATCTTTTTCCCTGAGCTGGATGCCATAAAGCTTCTGTTACACACAAAGCCTTGTGAAACTTTACAGCCACAAACTAGAGACCTAGAGCATTCAGAGGATGGATGGATCAAACTAGAGACCTAGAGCATTCAGAGGATGGATGGATCAAACTAGAGACCTAGAGCATTCAGAGGAGGGATGGATCAAACTAGAGACCTAGAGCATTCAGAGGATGGATGGATCAGACTAGAGACCTAGAGCATTCAGAGGATGGATGGATCAAACTAGAGACCTAGAGCATTCAGAGGATGGATGGATCAAACTAGAGACCTAGAGCATTCAGAGGATGGATGGATCAAACTAGAGACCTAGAGCATTCAGAGGATGGATGGATCAGACTAGAGACCTAGAGCATTCAGAGGATGGATGGATCAGACTAGAGACCTAGAGCATTCAGAGGATGGATGGATCAAACTAGAGACCTAGAGCATTCAGAGGATGGATGGATCAAACTAGAGACCTAGAGCATTCAGAGGATGGATGGATCAAACTAGAGACCTAGAGCATTCAGAGGATGGATGAATCAAACTAGAGACCTAGAGCATTCAGAGGATGGATGGATCAAACTAGAGACCTAGAGCATTCAGGGGATGGATGGATCAAACTAGAGACCTAGAGCATTCAGAGAATGGATGGATCAAACTAGAGACCTAGAGCATTCAGAGGATGGATGGATCAGACTAGAGACCTAGAGCATTCAGAGGATGGATGGATCAAACTAGAGACCTAGAGTATTCAGAGGATGGATGGATCAAACTAGAGACCTAGAGCATTCAGAGGATGGATGGATCAAACTAGAGACCTAGAGCATTCAGGGGATGGATGGATCAAACTAGAGACCTAGAGCATTCAGAGGATGGATGGATCAAACTAGAGACCTAGAGCATTCAGAGAATGGATGGATCAAACTAGAGACCTAGAGCATTCAGAGGATGGATGGATCAAACTAGAGACCTAGAGTATTCAGAGGATGGATGGATCAAACTAGAGACCTAGAGCATTCAGAGGATGGATGGATCAAACTAGAGACCTAGAGCACCTCAAATTAATCTTCAGGTTCCAGCTTTCAGATGATGTACACCACTTCTATGTGACATCTACTGTTGACCTGCTATCTCCCCCTAAAGACCCCCTGGCCCCCCCTAAAGAAGACTAAAACAGGAAAGAGACGGGTGGAGTGGAAAAGGTTAAAGACATAAAGTGAAAATAAAACCCAAATGAGCGTGTCCATCAACAGGCCAATAAACAGGTTAAGAGCTCAACACAGACAAAGAGTAACGGATGCAAACAAAGGAGAAGGAATTAACTTTAACTCATTAATATTCAACGTTAGTCCTCTAATACGGTCTGATTACTAACAAGCTGTCGTCTGCTTTACATGATAAATGCTGCAAAGGAAACCTCAGAACCCACAGGAGAGGAGTAGTAGGAATAAGTCATATTTCTTATATGTCCTCCTGAACCTTTTTGTCTTCAATTATTTCATCCCTACATCGTTTCACACACACACACACACACACACACACACACACACACACACACACACACACACTATCCGTGTGTCAGTGTATAAACACGGTCGCTGTCTGATCAGCTGTTGCTGAAGTCGGGTCATACCCCTCTCAGCACGCCGCAGACAGAGAGAGAGCAGGATGCTGATAAACACGACATTAAGACGCTGAGTAGTTCAACACATCCAGGCGAGTGTTTCTCACCTCAACAGGTATGAGACGAAACGAAGACGTGCCGACAGTTCTGAAAAACACCAAATGACACACCGCTACTCTTTCCTGCTGTTGCTGCACATTTACTCTCATCGGAGGTTTACTTCCTGCTCCGCTAAATACGACATTAACTGTTTTATTTATACGTTTTCTTTTTCCAGGGAAAGTTGGAGAGCATGACACGGTGCTCGATGTGTTACTGAGCAGCTCCACTGGAGCATTTAAGGGAAAGACTGGTATTAGTTATTCTTCTTACTGTTAATACATCAGATGAAAAGAAAACGGTTAGAGCAGGGGTCAGCAACCTTTACTATCAAAAGAGACTGCTAGTATAGTGTGAGGTTGTACTACTAGTATAGTATGAGGTTGTACTACTAGTATAGTATGAGGTTGTACTACTAGTATAGTATGAGGTTGTACTACTAGTACAGTATGAGGTTGTACTACTAGTACAGTATGAGGTTGTACTACTAGTATAGTATGAGGTTGTACTACTAGTACAGTATGAGGTTGTACTACTAGTACAGTATGAGGTTGTACTACTAGTATAGTATGAGGTTGTACTACTAGTACAGTATGAGGTTGTACTACTAGTATAGTATGAGGTTGTACTACTAGTACAGTATGAGGTTGTACTACTAGTATAGTATGAGGTTGTACTACTAGTATAGTATGAGGTAGTACTACTAGTATAGTATGAGGTTGTACTACTAGTACAGTATGAGGTTGTACTACTAGTATAGTATGAGGTTGTACTACTAGTATAGTATGAGGTTGTACTACTAGTATAGTATGAGGTTGTACTACTAGTATAGTATGAGGTTGTACTACTAGTATAGTATTTCTCTCTGTGCAGCCTAAACAGCTCCGTCCTCAGACACTAAACAGACTGAACACAGAGAGACACAGAGAGGGATTTACGGTCCTGACTGCGATCCTCCTCCTCGTGTTAATCTGAATATGAAATGATATGGGACAGGGTGAAATTAGCCAAGCGGTAACCATGCCAACCAGCACCTCCACCCCTTCCCATCTCCGTGGCGATCCCGCATCCCATCGACCCACGTGTTCAGCCGTCTGAACGACCTCTTGATGAAAGCATCAGTCAGACGAAGCCTTCCACAGACATCTGTCTAAATATAACACCGTGTTTCACAGATCACAGAAATAAAAACCCATTTTCTTTCCTTTCATTCACATCTTTGTTGTCGTCCCACTCAACGCTGCACTCCGCTGTCAACAAGTGCTCTCTGGTTTGAAAATACCATCAACAACATGTAGGCCAGGGCTGCTCCCTCGCAGCCACTCACACAAACACAAAGAACAAGAGTAAAGCATGAAGGGCTTGAATCATCTGGTACAATAACGACGCTCATATCTGGAAAATACAGATGATTCAATAGAAATTCAGCAGAAGTGATAACGCGGGGAAGCAGACCTCAGACCGCTGACCAGACTGAACACATTCAGTCAGAAGGGGGGACCGACCATAGACTGTGATTAAGAAGTGGATGTAGTCACAATGACGTCACCCGTTGGTTTGTGGACCGCCGTTTTTAACCCATTAGCGCTATCGGTTAAAACGGTTAAAAGAAATGTTAATAATGAACTCAAAAGCTGAGCGGCTCAGAGGAGCGGCTCGTCTCTTTAAGGAGAAAAGCTGGTCCACCTTAACAGTCCACCTTAAGAGGCAGAGCCGGAGTTGCAGGATACAGGAAGTCGGCTCCGGTCTCTCCGGCTCGCTTGAGCGGAGCGGAGGAGTTGTAGTTTAGTAGCATTTATTCACCGACAAATAAACTGTCCACACACTGCTACACCTACGATCACAGCTAGAACACCACCAACAACCTCACACTCACCGCCAACACACACACGGTCTGATGGAAACTCACTAACGTTATGCAGACTACGGCGGCGAGCACCAAGCCTCCGGCAAGAGGCGAGACATTTTAGAATCTAAAATATTTTAGATCGACAACGTTTATTTTAAAAGATTCTCAGGAGTTTCAAGAGGCGGCGAGACGCGGCGGACGCCCGTGATTTGCAGGAAGTAGACTAGACCTCAACTTTATGCAAATGACATGGCCAGAAAACATATGACATCAGGAAGACGTTCAGATCATGTCTGTATGACGTCCGTCAGTCCAGAGCCACTTTTGTACGTCTGGAGTTGGGTTCAATATTTGAACGTCTGGTTAGGGGCCTTTTTGGACGTCTGCGGACGAGCATCTCAATGTTGACATCAATAGTTGATTAAAAAGACGTTTAAAAAAAGACGTCGCAAAAACTTTCATTCTGCCTCCTCAGTGGACGTCTTCGGATGTCAACAGAGACGTTAAATTGACGTCTTTTGGACATGTCTTTGCTCAGCGGGTCGTCGACTGAGACCAAAACGACCGATTAGTCGATCAGTTGACTAATGGAGGACGAGGGGGCGTCTCTAAAGAGGTCAGAAGGAGGGCCCTAGGACTCATCAGAGAGGGGTCTGTTATCTATAGTTAGTCTCCGTTTAGGTGTATATTCAGCATCATCTCATGGTTGATTACAGAATTAATAAATGAAACCAAAAATGTTTCTTTCACCACCAGTTTAAAGGGACTGTTTGTAACTTTTTACGCGTATAAATCTACCAGGTCGGTGTCCCATGCGCGTTCGCATGTGGCTACGCTGTTCAGACCGCTCCGCTGCCTGCTTGTCTTTACGTGCATGCTGCTCACTCCACACTGCAGAAGAGTTAGTGTAGCTCTGAGAATATCTAGTGAATGTTCAGTGGACGTTTGTGCAGAAATAACTGCTGCAGCTCCTCCAGACCAACAGAGGTTTCCCGTGTCTTGTGAAGTGACGGGGCTCCGCAGAGAGAAACGTTATCGTCTCCGACCAAACTCCGGCGTCTCCCCCGTTCCCTCCGGCCGCGGTCGGGAGGCTGAGGCGGGAAAAGCCAACACTAGGATCAGCATTGATTCATGGAGAGACCTTGGTCTGGTCAGCTAACATTACTGCCAAGCAGCTGAAATATAGAGTGATATTGTGCTTTTAGCTGACGTGTGTCTCCTCACTGTGTTGAGCGATGCTCCTTCATGTCTATGTAGAGCGAGCACAAGCGCCAGCAACAGGACGCTGACTTTAGTTGACTTAACGGACACAGGTGAAGCTGTTAACAAGACATTATGATTCTTACTAACAGTCCCTTTAACGACATCTCTGTGAGCAGATCTCTCAGTCTGAACTGGGCCGGCTGTAGACCCTCTAACTGGCTCAGCTCTGTGTGAACAGGTAACAGGTGTGTGTTGTCTCCATGGTGGAGCAGTGAAGTTCTGTTGTACAGCTTCAGGCTACACACACTCACTCACACACACACACACACACACACACACACAAACACACACACACACACACACACACACTCACTCACACACACACACACACACACACACACACACACACACACACACACACACACAAACACACACACACACACACACACACACGCACGCACACACGCACACCTGGTCTTTTTAGGCAAATCAGGGAGGTTGTGCACGCAAGCACCATGAAAACGGGACATGCACGCGCACACACAGAGAGAGAGAGAGAAAGAGGAAGACGCACTAACCGTCGCCTTGATGGGGACGTACAGCACCGGTCCTGGACCTGGTCCTGGTCCCGGTGAGCCGGTCTTGGCGTCCTGCAGCATCCCGACCTGGAACCCTTTGGACTTGACCCAGAATTTAAATTTGGCGTTGATGTGGTTGTTTCCTTTCTCGTGCACGAGCAGCGCGTGCCCGGTGCTGGTCTCCTGGTCCCCCTGGTTCTCCTGGATCAGGGTCTGATCCCCCTGGATCAGGGTCTGCAGGATCTTGCTGTACTTGCGCCGGGTCACGGTCTTGGTCTTGCCGGAGTCCCCGTAGGTCCGCAGACACCAGTCCTGGAACTCACCGAACATCTCCGAACCTCCACCGGGACTCCTGGGTGCTGGGTTCTGGTTCTGGTTCTGGTGGTTGGAGGTGCTGGTGGAGGTCACCGGGTCCGCCACACTGCTGCTGGTTCTCCTCGTGGTCATGATCAGAACCAGGTTGTTTTATAAGGAGACAGAGTTGTGATCCAGTAGAACCGGTGAGATGAGGGTTCGGTTCTGGTGAGCGCGCGTCTCCGGAACCACCGGGGGGTGGGGGGGTGGGGCAGCAAAACCAAACCAAACCAGTCTCCAGTCAGACCCTTTAAACTGTCTCCATTCCTCAAGAGAAACCACAAAGTCCCGTCCGGTTCTTAAATGCAGGTCTCAGAATGAGCCGCTGGACCTGGACCTCTTCCTCCTCCTCCTCCTCCTCCTCCTCCTCTTCCTCCTCTTCCTCCTCCTCCTCTTCCTCCTCTCTGTTGCGCACCGATGGATGAAGATGAAGAAGATGAAGAAGAAGAGGGATCCTCACTGACGAACACAAACGGATGGATTTCCCTCCAAAGCAGCTCCCCTTCTCCAGAACAATGAGACACGAGACGGGACCGGGTACCGGGTACCGGGCGGTGCAGGTTGGACCGGTGCCGGTGCGTCCTCAGACACACCTGTTACCTGTGAGCAGCGGGTCGGTCGGGCTGTCCCGGGAGGATTCAGTCACCTCCTCTTCCTCCTCTTCCTCCTCTGAGAGACAGACCGGCTGCTTGTCTCTCTAACAGGATGTTTCCAGCATTATAACCCGGGTTAGTCCTGGTTCCGATGTCTCCATCCTGGTTCAACCGGACAAACAACCGAACCCTAACCCTCTAGTCCTCCAGTCCTCCAGTCAGCGGACTGATCTGCACACTGAGACCTGCTGACTGCTCCACCAACACTCACTATATCCTTCCGTCTGTTCAGTCTGTCTCTGTTCGTCCTCCTCCGGTGTCTGTCCCTGTCTCTGTCTCTGTCTCTGTCTCTGTCTCTGTCTCTGTGTCTGTCTCTGTGTCTGTCTGATGGGAGACAACCGGACACCTGTTTGAATCCGGTTCGTCTCTGCAGCCTTAAAGCGCAACGCTCCGCCTCATGTCCTCATGTCCTCATGTCCTCATGTCCTCATGTCCTCGGATGAGGTGATAGTAGAACACGGTGTCGCCTCTCCAGCAGCAGCTGTAGTCCTGATGAACCCGTAGAAAGACCCGTAGAGAGACAGACAGTCTGCGTCCAGCAGCAGCAGCAGTAGTAGTGGTAGTGGTGGTGGTAGTGGTGGTAGTGGTGGTAGTGGTAGTGGTGGTGGTGGTAGTGGTGGTAGTAGTCTCACCGGGACATCATGCAGCTGCTCAGCAGCTCTCAGCTCAGGAAGCAGGAAGTGTCCAAACAACCAACACGCGCAGCGCAGCGCGCACAACAACCAGACGGACACGGAGACGTGAGGGGACACCCCCTCTGACTGAAGACTGAAGACAATACACTGTTAGTCTCAGTATGTCTAAAGAAAAAGTCATTGTATAAACAGTATTTGTCTGAAATTAATTGATTGATTGGTGCCAAAGAATAAAGTCAGGAATGTATCCTGCTGTGTGAAGCTGGGAAATAAACCTAAATAATAACTAGCCTTTTTGTTAAAAGGTATCTCATACATGCCTATTATTTTATTTTATAAAACCAAACCAATCCAGACCAGCCCTCTGATATCAGATGGATTTGACTTTATTTAATTAACTCTTTTTCAGTAATGAAGACATTTAATGGGAGGTTTTATCCTGAAGTGACTCGGAGCACCATGAGTTCATGCATTTTAAGACTTCTAATGTTGATGTGTGTGTCCTGCTCAACCCAAAGAGTTTTATACGTACAGAACACACATTTTATTAGTGTTCTGCTTCTGTAAGTTTGTATTAAATCCTTTAAAACTGAGAGACAAACTAACTGAGATAACATGTTGCACAGCTCTCGGTTTAAACTGAGAACTGAGACTATTCAGGGATTTCTAAAATGTTTTGTTTTCTTATCTCGCCTTCGTCAGTTTGTATTTCTCCCCTTATTCAGTTATCACTTTGTGTCTTTAGCAAAAAAAAAAAAAACTCCTTCACTAGAATAGATGATGATTCCCAGCTGAGGTGTTTATCTAACCGTCATCTAGCCTCCATCCAACGGCAGCCTTGAAATCAGTGGAGCGAGCCGAGATACAAACAGGCCGGTGACCCGCTGCAGAAACAGCTACAGTACACAGTCGCATCAAAATAAGGAAGCTGGCACTGAACCAGGCGGCTGAAAACACTCCCCCGACACGGCATCCTCTACCAGCCTGAAAGAGGAACACCGCTCTGTTGAACCCGACAGTTCACATCATGTTCCTCTGGTCTGTTCGGCCTGATACTGATCTATGGAAAGAAGTTTATCCTCTCATGAACTCAGAGCGTACGTCCTGGAAAGCACTGGAAGATGAATGGAAGTTAAAGTGTTTACATATCAATAACAGATGTGACGTATTTATTTAGTTATTCTGTCAGTCATATTCATTTAATAAGATCTGAATGTGAACGCAGCCCAGGCCGACTACAGCGTGAGTGATCAACACTCACAGCTGTCCAGATGTCAAACCTGGAGCTGCTTTACTGCCGGAGAAAGGGAGAGTTTGAGGACCCACAACTGAGGTCACCAGAGGGCAACCCCCGGGTCGGAGAAGTGAAGCCAACGCTGAAGTGACTGCATTCTCACTACCAGCCAGCAGGGGGCGACTCCTCTGGTTCTATAGAAGTCTATGAGAAAATGAGTCTACTTCTCTCTTGATTTATTCCCTCAGTAAACATTGTAAACATGAGTTTATGGTCTCAATCACTAGTTTCAAGTCTTCTTCAATACAGCATGATGTTCATTTAGTGAATTATGGTCCCATTTAGAGTCAGATAGACCATAAAGCAGGGGACGCCAAGTTAAGTGTAACATTTTGGTCGCCTAAAAATGTCTTATTCAGCGTTTGGTTGAACTTAACTCCGCCCTCTCGTGTCACTTCTGGTGACAAAAACAAAGATGGCGATGGGAAAAAAACAAGATGGTGACGGACAAAAAACTAAGTGAGGGTTTCTGTATAATATCTGTCATTGTTTTGTGTTGTTAATTGATTTACAATAAATATATACATACATTTGCATAAAGCAGCATATTTACATAAAAGGTCTAGACATCAGACATTAAAGGCATTCTTTGCATGAAAAAGATTTAAAGCTAAATTAATTGCATGAATATTGTGAATCATCAGTGTCTTTAGCAGAGGGGCCCAACGTGGGCCAAAGTTTGTAGCAAAAAAATAATATATATTTTTAATTATATAATATATATCGCTGTTTGTTCTGTTTGGGTTTTTTTCAGGTAAAATGATCTTTAAATATGTAGGATCCCTAATTATTAATTATTTTTCATAATCCGAGTGACAGGAAGTCAGTTTGGCGCGAATGGAGAGGCAGAGACAATATCACACAGACACAAGGCATTTACATTTTGCATCGTAAAATACAATAAAATACAATAGATGTTTACTTTTGTTTTTAGTTTGGACCCTCCGATGGTCTAAAGAGACGGGACACTCTTCTCTGCTGCATAAGATTTATGGTTCAGACGGACAAGAAGACATTTTGACCTGAGCTTATATCAAAATCTAAATATCTGCTGTGAAAAAGTCTTATTGCAGAATATTACAATTAAAACCATATCTATATCTTATCATATATATTTATTTTAATCTTTTCATCAGCCATTTTGAGGAAGATTATTAAAATTCTGGATGTCTAATTTCCTCCTCAAATATGTTTTCGCTCAATGATTGTAATTCTGGAATCGTTTTTTGTTTGATTGTAAATGTTGAGAAATATTTTCTAAGATCATACCGAGAGAGAAAATAGAGCTCCGTCTGTTTTACAAAGACAACCGAAGTTGAGTCGAGTCCAAACCCGGCCGTTATGTTTGTGTCTGTGTGTCTTATCTGAAAAGCTTTTCCCCGTAGGAATAAGAAAAGAGAAACTCGACCGAGAGGATGAAAATAACCTTCCACCATGGGAAGTGAAAGTGTGTTTCAAAACACTCTAGCTTCTCCTCCCGCTCCCCCCTTTATTCTCTCTCTCTGCGCCGTCGTCACGGGAGGCCAACGTTTACCCGCCGAGGGCAGCTGGAGGGAAACCAACTGTTGTTTGAGAGGAGTTAGATTGAATACAACTATTAAAGAAGTTAACAAGTTTTAAAAATCAGGAGTTAATAAGTCTAAAAGATTTAAGAATTAAAATAATAAGACTTCCACAGCTGAGCAGCAAAATGTCTCGTAGTAATGATGTCACTAGTTTGATCCAGTAACCAGTAACAGCATCCATGAATCATGTGTCTCTTACACAACACACTGAGCCTGTTCACTTATCAACTCTACATTTAAGGGTAACAGACGTAGGATGCATCCTTTCAGAGGCTGCAAATAAACTAATGAAAATTATAATGCAATTCATACCAATTTATTTTCAAGCCAACTTTATTTTGTAGTGTGTGCTGCTCATATATGGATTACTGAACAGGCCTACCCCCCTGGCCTTCAACTACATAATGTCACTCAAAAAGACCACAAAGAGACCAAAACAACTACAAAAGGGTCAAAATGACTATAAAGATTCATAAAACAACCACAATGAGACACAAAACAACCACAAAGAGACACATAACAACCACAAAGAGACACAACATGACTACAGAGAGACTCAAAATGAACACAGAGACACAACATGACCTCAAAGAGACACAAAACAACCACAAGAGACTCAAAATGACTACAAATATTCATAAAACCACAAAGAGACACAACATGACTACAATGAGACTCAAAACAACCACAATGAGACACAAAACAACCACAAAGAGACACATAACAACCACAAAGAGACACAACATGACTACAGAGAGACTCAAAATGAACACAGAGACACAACATGACCTCAAAGAGACACAAAACAACCACAAGAGACTCAAAATGACTACAAATATTCATAAAACCACAAAGAGACACAACATGACTACAATGAGACTCAAAACAACCACAATGAGACACAAAACAACCACAAAGAGACACATAACAACCACAAAGAGACACAACATGACTACAGAGACTCAAAATGAACACAAAGAGACACAACATGACCTCAAAGAGACACAAAACAACCACAAAGAGACACATAACAACCACAAAGAGACACAACATGACTACAGAGACTCAAAATGAACACAAAGAGACACAACATGACCTCAAAGAGACACAAAACAACCACAAGAGACTCAAAATGACTACAAATATTCATAAAACCACAAAGAGACACAACATGACTACAATGAGACTCAAAACGACCACAAAGAGACACAAAACAACCACAAAGACATAAAACCATAAAGAGATGCAAAACTACAAAAAAAGTGAAAATTAAACAGAGAAAAAACAATAACAAAGAGACACAAAATGACTGTAATGAGCAGAAATAAACATGAATGAATGAATTTATTACAAATAACCTTTCAAAATTTAGAGATCACACATTTGGAGGTCAGAGGTCAGAGGTCAAGGGACCCCTTTGAAAATGGCCAGGCCAGTTTTTCTTCGCTAAAATTTAGCCCAACTTCGGAGCGTTATTTAGCCTCTTTCCTGACAGGCTAGTCTGACCTGGTTACCGCGTACAGATTCTTTAGGTCTTCTAGTTTCATATGAAATCTGTAGCTTCACTCCAGATAAAAAGACTGAGCCTGCTGGAGCCTCTGAAAGGCCGTGATGTCAGCCGGGTGTCAGAGGGTTAATATCTGTGGTGAGTAGCAGCTCATGTTTCGTCGTCTTCAGGTACGTTGGTAGGACGTAGAGTCG